>NC_143255.1:108621993-108779220 GCF_984573655.1 Nuphar pumila | reverse complement strand
ATAAATAGATTGCCTATGGTTGTTCTAGAAAATAAGTCTCCTTATTACTGTCTTTTTGAAGCTCATCCTAGTTATCATGATTTGTGTGCTTTTGGATGTGTTTGTTATGTGCATATTCATCGGTCCCTGAGAAACAAGTTTCAGGACAAGGCTCAGAAGTGTACATTTGTGGGATATGCCGACGACTACAAAGAATACAGGTGTTACGATCCCGTCAACAAACGTATCAGAATCTCAAGAAATGTCATCTTTGATGAACACAATTTTGATCACCAAGCTGGCACAATGGATATGTCCTCTACCATGACCGAAGTTTATTATCCTTGGCTGAATTCAGAACTTTTTGCTAGTTCCAATGAAGTCTGCCCTCCAAATTGTGGGCAGTAGAAAAAAGAAATGTTTGAGACTATTGGTACATCGAGATCACAGGATTGGGAAGAAATATCATCTATACCGGGCAGATACAAGGGCATTTGCTATGCTAGACAGAGAACGACAACGCCAAATCTTTCAAATCACACCTCAGCAGTTGCACCTACTCCCTCTCATACTCTTGAGGTCAGAAGATCCAATCGCATGCGACATCCTATTGATAGGTGGGTCAGCTATAACAATTTCTCTTTGGACTTTCAACTTTTCTTAACTACTCTGAATAAGAGAGATGAACCTATCATGTACTATCAGGCAACTACTTCCACTAAATGGGTATAAGCCATAAATGATTAAATGCAAGCCTTACATGAATGTGGAACCTGGGAAATCGTTCCTAGACCACCTGACAAAAATGTTGTTGGATGCAAATGGGTCTACAAAATAAAGTATAAACCAGATGAAACCATTGAACGATACAAGGCGAGACTAGTTGCAAAAGGATGCACTCAAGAAGCAGGACAAGACTATGATGAGACATTCAGTCCAGTGGTGAGAATGGGAACGATTCGAATTATTCTTTCCTTGCCGTTGAGCATGGATGGAAGCTGAGTCAGCTTGATGTAAAAAATGCATTTTTGCATGGGGATTTAAAGGAGGAAGTCTATATGGAACAACCCCCTGGATATCAAGAACAAAACTGTAAAACACATGTGTGCAGGCTAAAAAGAGCTCCCTTAAGATTCAGAAACATGGATTCTCACGCCCCTTATTGGATCACTCATTATTCATTTTTAGAAGTCAGAATGTGATCACTCTATTGTTAATTTATGTTGATGATATAGTTATCACAGGAAACTCTGAAGATCATATCAAAGAAGTAAAAAATCTATTAGGTCAGAGATTCAAAATGAAAGATCTCGGAGCCTTGCGCTATTTTCTTGGCGTAGAAGTCGATAGTCAGGCTCATGGCTTGACCCTCACTCAGCACAAGTATACGATAGATGTTCTCGGCAAGGCAGGTATGAAAGACTACAAACCTTTAGCCACTCCAAGTGTGCTCCACCAAAAATTAAGTGCTCATGATGGAGACCTGTATGAAGACCCCACCAGGTATCGCAGTCTAATATGAATGTTACAGTTTCTCACATTTACTCGACCTGATATTGTTTATTCAATCAATCAAGTGTCTCAATTCATGCATGCGCCATGTACTGGGCATATGGAGGCGGTTAAGAGGATACTCAGATATCTAAAAGGGACCATTGGAGATGGGTTGATATATTCTTCACAGTCGTCTGGCAAGAATGTGCGTGAACTTATTGTATATTGTGATACAGACTGGGCAGGAGATCCTGATGAGCGAAGGTCTACATCAGGATATTGTGTTTTTATTGGGAGAAACTTAATCTCTTGGAGTAGTAGAAAACAAAAGGTTGTTGCTAAATCAAGCACTGAAGTTGAGTATAGATCCATGGTTGCCGCTACTGTCGAAGTCACATGGGTCAGGCACTTACTGACTGAAGTGGGAGAAACGATCTCTCTGTCTACCTTGTTGTGTGACAATCAAAGTGCTCTCAATATGTCATTCAATCCAGTACACCACAGTCGCGCTAAGAATATTGAGATCGACCAACATTTTGTGAGACAAAAGGTTGAAGAAAAAGAGATTGAGCCTGAATTTGTTAACACTGAAAGACAAGTTACAGACATTTTTACCAAGGGCTTCACAAAAGATCGTTTTTGGACGCTTAAAGGCAAGTTGTTCATGGTTCAGAACCATGATCAACTTGAGGGGGGTGATAAAGTGGTGTTTTGGGTCTGGATATCATACCATACCCAAATCCACATGTATAACCTTTATGTACAACTGTATATGTTTTATTTCATTCTGGGTCTAGATATTATACCAAACCCGGACCCATATTGCACACTCAAAACATATTAATATACTCTCTTTAGGTCACGATTTCATATATTGAAATCGTGACAGCCGCAACCCCTTTCTTCTATTCATTTTCTCTTTCTCAACGCAGTTTCTGTGAAGATTCTAACATGCAGGTCTAACATGAGTGTTCAAATACCTTGTACAATATAGAGTACAAAAGTAAAATGAGAAGTCCAGATAAGGCATATCATCACTCAAAAGTATCATAGTTTTCCTTATCCCATAAGGTATATGTTTGGAGGGTCAGGTCATCTAATTGTTCTATAAAGTATAAACAAATAACAAAAGCTTAGTTGTCAAAAGGGATAGTCGAGGCCTAAGCGGAAGACCCCTAAAAGAACGCTTTGAGGCTTAGGCAAGACTAATCTGTCTAGTCGGGGCCAAAAGAGCAAAACATCAACAAAAGCATAAATATTACAATAAATAGGTAAATTTAGCAACAAGCATATGATTATAACTATGAATGAAGTGTAAGTGTGTAATTCAGTGTAACATATCACAATATTCATAAAATTGCTTGCATAATGCGTCTGCAAAATATATATCGTTCAAGGTAACTTCTAGTTCTAGGCGAGGGTTTTTCTCGGAGATATTTTTAAAATGGGTTTTTTCTCAAGAAAATCTCGAAAGCTTTAAAAATTGAAAAAAAATATATATAGTAATAAGAAAGATAAGAAAATAATTGGTTTTCTATTATTTTTTTTGCAAAAAATATAAAGAAACAATTAGAAAAGGTTTTAAACTTAAAATATAAAAGAAACGAGTAAAGATACATAAAATATGTACAAAAGGAATTTTTGAAATCTCAGAAAAATCGTGATAGTATCGTGATATTTTTATTTATGATGATATTTTGAAAATCTCAAGAAAATATCAGCTGACCTTGAAATACCGATAATATCGTGATATTTTCAAAATATCGGCGATATCGGTGACTATATACATAGGGTTCATCTACTATTAAACTAATGGTATTTGAGGTTAGCTGCCTTCAACGGTATTAAATTACCAAAATGTTACGAAGGTGGTGACAATTTTCAAAAAAAAAATGGTACTTTTAAGGGCTAGTTTATTAACTTTGCATTTGAGTGGGAGTTGAAGGGTTTTGCGCCGAGAAGAAACCAAACAGAGAGACATAATAGAGCTATGGAAAATTCATTATTCAAAGAAATTTCCAGCAGATGTTCCCCTCCCTTTTAGGGTTCTAGGGCAATCATCACCAGTAGGAGTTGTCCAACAGATCTCTTTCTTCTCTTTGAAGGTTATGGCGAAACCATCGCCTGAAAAGGCTTTCAGCAGACCATCATTTTTGTAGGATGCTGTGAGATTTATGAGGAAATGACTGGGATGGAAATAACTTTAGGATGAAGTTTTTCTTTTTTTTTCTCCCTTGTTTTGATTTTTCTTCTCAAATAGTTCGCTTTATTAAGAAAAAAAGGGAAAACTTGATCTGTAGGGCTGCAGTGTGCCACATCAAAAAATATGGATGTGCACGAGAAATTTTAATTAAATTCACAGCCAGAATTCAAATTTGAAAGTGATACCTTAAAAAATAACGATAAAATTGATTATAAATAGCACATAAATGGGAATATTTTCTTGTTTTCCATATACCACTTCATGGAAATAATGTTTTTATTTTTCATATTCCACTTCATGGAAAATGGTTCTCATTTTGATGGCCGGGGAAGGTCTGCCGGAGAATATCTTAAGACGAGTTCTATTAGGCCGATGAAAGTAGACAATGGTGATTTTTCTTTGAGTGGGAGGAAAAAGGTGCAGAGAGAGAGAGAGAGACTTCATCTCCCACCAAAATAAAATCTCCCACACAAATGAAAATCAGTAAATTACCAAGCTAGCCCTTGAAAGTGTTCCAAAATTTTCATAAATGCCACCCCTTTCAGGACATTTTGATAATTTAATATAATTGAAGGCAGCTAACATCAAATATTATTAGTTTAATAGTAGATAAAGCCACATATATATATATATATATATAACTTATATGCGTGTGTGTGTGTGTGTGAAAAACACAGACATATATGTGAAGAACATAAATAAAACAGAAGGAAAAAGGAAAAAAAATAAAAAACCAAAGAAGAAAAGGGGAAAGGAGAAGAAAAAAGAAGTGAGTGGAGGGGCAAGAGGAGGAAGAAGAAGAAAAAGAAAAGGGAAAAGAAGGTGAAGGGGCGAGAGGAAGAGGAAGAAGAAAAGGAGAAGAAGAAAAAAAGAAAAAGAAAGAAAGAAAGAAGAAAAAGAGGAAGGAAAAATAAAGAGGTTGAGGCCGAAGGAAGAAGAAGAAAAAGAAAGGAAAAAGGAAAAAAAAGAGACAATCATGTCTCTACTGCTAGCTGGGAAAACAGGGCCCTACTGCCGAGACCCACAAGTATACGAGGTGACGCTGCACCTAGTCTGCCCAAGCCGCTCACTTTTGACAAAAAGGAAAGTAAGTTGTTCATAACCCAAATTTGACTCAAAAGAGTAGTGCAACTTAGCAGAAAGTGATCCTCATTAATGGTTAGTCTAAAGAAATAAATAAGTAGAAAAACAAAGAAAAATGTCAGACCAAACCACCACCATCCTCATCATCAAAATCACCAGCATTAGCTCCAATATCTTCCATTCCCGGTTGCTCAGAAACTGCAGAAACCTGAACATACAGAAGGACGATTGTGACCCCTAGGTCTTTTAATAAAATAAAAGCAGCACAACATATATGTAAAAAGTTAAATCAAACAAGATTAGAACAGAATTGGGAAAAAGCATACACGCACACACTGACCTTTATATTCCTGCCTGCAATGGATAACCCATTTAAAGTTAAAGCAGCTCTTGCATCTTCAAGTCGTGCAAACTGACAGGATCATGGAAGAAGAAAGATTGTCATTATCCTTCCGATAGTAGCCACCTATGACACTACATTGATACTAACCTGGACAAATCCAAAACCTCTGAAAAGCCCTGTTTCTGAGTCGAGAGGTAATTGCACCAATTCTATGGTACCAAAAGATTCAAACACCTAAGAAGCAGCAAAAGAAAATTTCCAATAAGGTTCAACACGTCATGTACAAAATTTCCAAGCTCTGAAATTGAAGCCAGATTGAATGTGTATACTCAGAAAATGAAGTCCCTCCAAAGTACAGGTAAAGGGTCCATAAAACCAAGTAATGATTTGAAATAGAAGGCAATAAAATGTAAAATAAGAGTTAGCGATTAGCACATCACATTTCACCAATATAAACACTTAACACAGGAAACATGAGAGGGTAAACAAATTAACATGCAATCATCATCATCCCACATACAAGAAACACAAGGGAAGCAATGTTCAAGTTTTAGGTTTACTGCAATTCCCTAATTGCTACAAAGTATGGATACTAAACAGTCCAAAAGCTTTCAACTACTTTTATAGCACAAATGCTCATAAGGTTCCAAAAATATGGTTATCAGTTTCAACACTAAACCACTTTCAATAAGAAACCACCAAAATAGTAAATTGGCAAACAAATCATTTAACTTCTAAAATAGCATTGTAAAAATGACTGTAAAACAAAAATATGACAGGTACCATTGTATATTGAAAATATCAATGTGTTTACTATATAACAATCCCAGTGATCGATGGATCATGGTTGCATATTGTTAGTAAGCAGGTTTGCCTGATCAAGACACCACTTCATTGAAAGACAAAAATATATTTTAATTCGTCAGCCACTGTCAAGGTACTGAAAAAGAATATTTGAGGACATGGTGATTAAAATAATAAACCTATTGTCAAAAGCTGTGCTGCAAATGATAGTAAATGCCAAAAAATGAAGCAAATTTGCCCTTGCAAAGGCTTCAAAAAAGAAATTGGAGGATTAGTTTATTATAGATAATGATTTCATATTCTTCGCAGACGTGATCGGTTTGGGTTTCCATCAAGTTGGCATGAGTTTCTAGAAAACCTATACCCGTTTCCTTAATTGGTACTTTCAAGGAACAACCCCAAACAGGCCCCTTATCCGAAGTACATTCATTGAAAGCACTGGGAACATTGGTACTAATGCCAAAATATTTGAGGTAACTTTTCTTAAAAAAATATGTAAGCTGTAACAAATCACAAGTTCAAATTTTCTTAAAGGCACAAACACACACCCAAGTTTGTTATAGGCAGAAGATGTGACGTGGGAAGACATGTCCTCTCTGCATCAAGACCCGCTGTTCAAGGGAGATGTCCATGAAGAATATCTGTCTTTTTTTTTATGACCAAGGAAAACCCTCACCAAGAACCGGGTCACTTAATGGGCCTGCCTCCCTGTGAGGTAAAAGTCCAGGTTGAGGACACAACCACCCAACCTTGTGTGCCCCAACCTTGGTAAAGCAACGACAACCCCCATGCACCAGCAGGATTTCAGGTAAGCAGTTTCTTGACATGTATACCACACAGTTTGTCACGTTTATTTTAGGCCTCTTTACGAAGGTCACATGTTTATTCAGATGTTAGGTCAAGTGAAGCATTTTACAAGAAAAACTTCCTGTAATGGATATTTTATCCTCACAGTATATCTAAATTTACATTTATTCATGTTCATGAATTTATGGAAATTAACTTAAGTTGCATAACATTTTATCAAGTTCAAACCTCGTATGACCTGGATTCATTAAACAACAAACTGCAACCAGATCAAGAATGAGACCACCCAAGTTGCATCAGCATCACACACTCAGTGCCTTGGAAAATGTCATGCAGGTAGTGGGAATGGACAAGTCATTTTATCTTGCATCAACTGAAAGAATTGTCACAATTATTTTAAAGCTAAGAGACTCCTTAACATGTGATTTTCAATTAGGACTGTCAATGGGTCAGACTGGCGATAAAATACCCAGTTGCACAGGCACCAATTAACTGGATGGAATGGTCAAAAGTGGCATTACTAAAAAGGGTCAGATATGGGATAAATCTTTCACAAACCAAGTTAGATTGGATCCGTATACCACTTTCTTACATAACGAGATCAAATCACAGAAGGGTCACTGAGTTGGGTTATAGACATCAGAAAGCTGAGGGAGAGGAGATTCAAAAGTCGGTCTTCTGGATAAAAGACAGGCAGAACAACCACTACAGCAATGAAGCATCATTAGCAAAAGTACAATATATATATAGGAAGGGAGTTGTGCCCACCAAAGTTAGGAGCCTACTGAAAGAGAACGGGGATTTTTGGGGTGTTTTTTCGCAAATCTGACATTGCATATGTGTTCGGCATGGTTGATTTGCTAGAAATGGCACTTGGATCATGTTTTTTCAATGAACAAACGTGAATTTTTTCAGTTTGAATATTTATGAAAATTGTAGACCGTCGATTTTCAAGCCTTATAAAAACCTACCCATGTGCCAGAATCGGACAATCCAAGAGTCTATTCCTATAAAATCAAGCATGTAGAACACATTTGTAGGGCCAGATTTGAGAAGAACATGAAGAAAACTCTTCATAAGCCCACTAGGCACGGATTGAAGTAGGCAAGTACCTCTCTCTCTCTCTCTCTCTCTCTCTCTCTCTATATATATATATATATATATATATATATATATATATATATATATATATAAAACCACCTATCCCATGTGGTAAGCGGGGTCCTGTGTCAAGCTGAAGGCTCAGGATCGAATCCCTCTGCCACAAGGGGCAGCTGTTGTTCTGGTAGGGGTCCGCCTAACCCTAGCTTGCCTTTCAAATATATATATATATATATATATATATATATATATATATATATATATATATATCTTGCATGCTGCCAGTTTTCATCCTAAGCAAGGATCAAACTCTGTAAGATTCACATTTTGCATTATTTGTAGCTTCCTTCTTCAAGGACAAAGCTGATTTAAAATAGTCTTTCATCCTAAGGCAGAACTTGTATCCATGTACTTTATATTAGCATGGAATTCATGCCTGGAACTGCAACCATCCTTACAGTCACGTCAATTCCATGATCCTCTTATGCTTAGTTGTTATAGGCGTTAGGCGGAACCTAGGCGGTGAGCCCCTAAAAAGGCCTAGGCAGTACCCCAAATATAAAAAAACATAATAAGAAACATGTATACAACATAAAATCAATCAACAATAAGCACCAGGCAAATAATATGTCGTTGAACACTGGAAAGCAATTATATTACATAACCTTAACCTGCTCAAACAAATTAAGAATAAATTAACTATTGAATAAACAAACCATATAACTAACAGTGTGAATGAACAATACACAAAATAAAATAATGTATACAAAAAAATTAACACAACAATAGACATAACACAAGCAATAGACAAATAATGTCTTCTTCTTCTAAACAATAGACATAATACAAGCAATAGACAAATAATATGTTTTATTCTTCTCAACAATAGACAAATACTATGTCTTATTCTTCTCAACAATAGACATAATACAAGCAATAGACAAATAACATGTCTTCTCCTTCTCCTCCTCCTCGAAGAAGAAAACAAATGTCTTAAAAAATCTTCAAAAAAAAAGCCTAGGCTCTAAAAAAAGCCTAGGCAGTAATATAAGGCCCCACCACCCAAACCTGATCGCCTAGGCGGTAGGGCTGTGACTAGGTTGCCTAGGCACCACCTTTGACAACTAAGCTCTTATGTCATTTAATCGCAATGGGAGAACAATATACACATGCCTTAGGATGAAAGTCATGAACAATAGGAGAGCAAGATACGCATGCCCACATTTGCACACACACACACACACCAAGTCCTAGTCAACCCAGGCCTGGTTTGTATTGCTATACATACCTAGAGTCACTAAGGGTCCTTCAACATTCAAATCAGACCTGGGCATGTCTGGCTTTGGACCAAACATAACCCTTGACAGCCCAAGAATTAGGCACCCAGTCAGTACTACAGTACTAGAATAAGAAATTCCAAGTATATCATGCTCAAGAAATATTAATCATGACTAAGATAAAGATCAAAAATGTAGACAAATAAATGAAAAAGCAAAACAACTGTAATTCAAACAGGAAATAATACTCAACCACTTAAACTGTCTTCTGTTTTATGAACTCCATGTAGCAGAACTGGAAGTCAATACAAGCCATTTTGATCACATAAAATTGCATTTATAGGCAACAGATATAGTGCATGGATACAGATCATTGTGGTGCAATGAATTATGCTTGCCTGGCGGAGTAGATCTTCTGTCATATTCAGATGCAAATTCCCAACATATAATCTTCTTGCCCCACCTGAATATGGCCCGATTGAACCACCTGCTCCACCAGCAGCCGTATTTGATTGAACAAGATTCTTTTCAGCATCTGATGGCTTAACCATTACGGGATGACCAAGAAGCAACTGACCAGAGAGTGCTATTGCCATGGGTACTGACATAGCATCGTAAAACTCAATATACCTGTACAAGAAACCAAACGAATCAATTTTGTGTAACATGAAAAGAGCATGTTTCTTGAAATACTATGACATATTGAAAGTAAATATAATGGGAGAACAAGATGGGATTTTAACACTGCAAAATTCGTTGCAGCTAGAAATTAGCTACAACAAAAGCTTAACAAAAAATAGGAAATAAAAACATACACATCTAAATGAACAATAGAAAGTACATAATTAATGTTTGAAGTAAATATAATAGAATAGAAAGATGGCATCTAAACACCGTAAATTTTGCTGCAGGTGGAAATTAGCTACAACAAAAGCTTGACAAGAAATAAATGACAAAGCACAAAAAAAGATACATCTAAATGGATAAGGGCAAGTACAAAATGTCTGATATGAATATTTTCCCAATCATATCAAGTGAAGGAAAAAAATTACCCGACTCCCTTCGAGCGCCTGGATTTCCGGTCCATTATGAGCCGCACATCACGAACCTGAACAGAAATAGCATGACAACACTGTTCATTACTTTGTAATACAAAATGGACAACCCAAAACATGGATGCTATGCTTTATAGTATAAACTCCACAAGTAGTTTATATGATAACTATCTCGTGCATAACTGCATGCATGAGATGCACAATTCAATATATATGTACACACACACATATGTGTGTGTGATTGTGTGTGTGCAACATAAATTGCGTAACATTTATCACAATTCTAGAAAACAGAGCATATGCAATAGCAGAAAATATATGAGAAACATTTCTTAGTCCCATGTTGGTGCTATATGAACCATCATAAAATACATCAGATTTTAACCAAGAAGAAGCAGACCTTGCCAGCCCTAGCAAAAAATTCATATACATCTCTTTCATCAGCCTTTAAACATATCTGAAAATTTTTACACAGAAGCATGTTAGCGACACTTGGTATAAAGATTTACATGACAAAATATTCAGGTTGTTAGTCCAGAGGCATGAAAAAATAGATTCAGAACATACCTGATAAGCAAAAACAGTTCTTTGATCCCTCTCTGGATCAGCCTCCAGCTCCACATCATCTTTTTTATCTTTAGCTCGCCTGCATATATGGAGAGACAATGTTCCAATGTAACTATGACAAATGATGAATATCCACATTAAAAAAGAAATTTATCACTGATCATTCCTAATGTGATGATAAAGCAAAAATACTTCTGGCATCAAGGAAAATCATGTCTTTTATGTTAAGAATAAATATCCGCTGAATATACAATTCATGCTCCTTCAATTATTGTGCTTTAGTACAAGGGACAAAGATTAGATCCCCGTATTCCTGCAGAAAACTGCAATTATGTCAACTAGATAGAAGAGCAAAAGAAAAATGAAAACATAATACATTTTTTGCCCAAACTGCAAACTGCAACCAACTTTTGGATCTTGATTTTACCATCTACAAATTTGGAAGAATATTTGAGTTTGAAAAGCTTCAAAAATATATATATTATAACTAACGTCAATCTATAGACTCATGTCAAACATCTAACTGTCAATCAATATCAGAGTCAAACAAGAACAAGCAATTTGCAATGAATTCTAGAAGCAAAAATACAGAAATAATCAAGAAATAAGATATTTGCAAAATGTTTAAAGAATGGTGAATTTATACAGCCCAGAGTTTTATCGAATCAGACAAAAAGGATAGATTTGACTCCATGGACAAGCTAAGAGTCCAGTGAGAAAAGATGAAAATAAATCCCTGGAAACTGCCTGAGATTGGAAAGCAAATGCATAGAAACTGTTAACAAGAAGAGAATATTCACTGGAATTGAGAAGGAAACAAATAAAGAAAACAGGAAAAAACACGAGCATCATACATACACAACCATAAATACAAAAAAGTGTGTAAATAGTTGCTGTAGACCTGTTGATTGATTATACTTTAATTGATACTAGTGATAATCGCTTATGCTTACACGGAAAAACAATTGAACTGAACATCACTTGCAAAATGCAGAACAATTATTTTAAGCAGATGAAACTAGCTTTCACAAAGATGGGAAATAAAAAATGGGAGGTTGAACAATGACCAAACTCACTGACAGACTTAAGTAGCTTGACTACCAGACAAGCGGGAAAAAAATTAAAGGTGACAAGATCTTTTTCAACTAGGAAAGAGACCGCACCAAGTTATTGGTGATCTCAAGCTAGAAAAGCCAGACATAGGTGACAAAGAAAATAGACATCACAGAACTAAAAAGAAAGTGATCTTTACAATGCTTGACAAAATGCCTATAATTAGTGATACTCCATCTGCCATGTAATAGCATATCCTGCCAAAAGAAAAAAGGTATTAGAGAAAACGCAAAGCTGCTTCTAGCAGTCATCTGACATCTTCCCCACATGCAGCTAAGATGAGAGCAGTTCTGTGAAGCAAAGCCCAAGAATCCCCTCACCAGCATTTCTGCAACAGAAATAATTTAATTAAGCAGCTGTGGTTGACCTAGGGGATAATCAAAATTTAGCCCGCCATCAGAACTCTCTAAGGTCTTTGTGTCACACACCCAACCACATGCCGCACAGTTACGATATAGATTCCCATTTTCAAGAAGGAACTTTTAGGATCCATGACCTGAGTTCCTGACCATGGCCCACTTGACAGGCTGACCATCTGGAGAGTGTTCATAGCATATCTGCGAGTTTCCAGAATCTAATGTTCAATACTCAGAATTTTCAAAGGTTGATAAAATAGAAGAAAACAGGCCAGCCTTAGAAGTGTCAAAAGGTCAAATTCAAGCAATCAATTTTGAAAAATGACAAATCTAAATTTCATAATCACTCCTAAGCATGTGCTGGCAAGAACAGAAGAAAGTGGCCAAGTAGTTTGCCCTGCACAGAAACCCTCAAGAGGCATAGGATCGATAGAATGGATTTGCAGCTGCTATCTCAACCAGCAGGAGATATAACTGAGCTAGAGCTAACTACCAGAACCCCATTTAATACATATATGGTGTCAAAAGTTGCAGAATGAGAAACTGTTAATTACCCCATAGATAATCCATAAATCATTACTGCAAAGTAAGAGAATATGTGATATCATATAGCCAAAATGTAGCACATATTGTATGTTTATTGCACAAAAAGATCTGGCATGAAATAAGGAAGCATCAACGTTGCCCCCAAGGTCCATCCACATCTAAACAAACAGCACAAAAGTAATTTCCAGATATTAAGCATGACACAAGCAGCCAGTGGCCTGTAGTTACTGGATTCTAAACTTTGGATCACAATATGCAACCTGGGCCCTCAAGGTCATCAGTCTTTAGCACATTAATTCATGTAGCAATTCCCACATCTCAAGTCAGACATCGGCACAGATAGAGTTTGTGTTCAAATGTATATCTTTAAGAGTTAAAATTATTAATAATAATAGTAGTAGCAGCAGCAGCAGCAGTAGTAGATTCTAAAATAGATCCTATACATACAGATGGATGCATACATATCTTTATGAATCGTGATGAATGATCTTATGGTCCAACCAACATATTGCGGTCCACAGGCACCTAATGACTACGATTCCTAAAAATTCCATTTGCCATGTTGCACTAAGTTACTTACGGAGATACCTAGAGTCCCACATCTCATTTTACTCAATCCATAACCACATGGACTACAAAGAGTTACCACAACCACAACAAATTTTTTGTGATTTGGAAAAGAAAAAGCTATGTAGGATTTTCATTTGTTTTCAAAATTATTAAGTCATACTTACATAAATTTTGCTTGGCAGCTTAGCTCCCTGAATCATTTCAGTAGTAAATTGTCAAGTATGAACCAGAGTTACTGGAAAATCTTAGATAGGTGGGAAGCGCGCTTTTCGAAAACTCGTTTCAGAAGCGCGATACTCCTCGCTTCCAAAAATTGATGGGAATCTCAATTCTCCCATGGTTCTCCTATGCATCCCACACACTTTGTCCATGCTTATACGTCTTGTCACACTTTTTTTCATGTTTTCTATGTGCTTTCTCTCACATTTTTCATTCACTTCATATATGCTTTCTCTAAATTGGTACCCATCATTTTTAGATTTCGACAAAAATTTAACTCCGCCCGTGTATAACTGTTTAGTTATACACTGCCGGTCCCAAGCCCGGATAAAGGAGGAGGGTTGCGGTAGGCCAGTGACACCCAACACAAAAACTTAGTCACACCCTATGAATATGAATCAATATGAGAATTTCGTTGGGGCGTTCCCTACTGAGCGACGCACTGTACTCTATAGGCCCGAAGGCAGTAATAAATGAGCAAGGGTTGCTAGGTCGTCGCCCAGAAGCGACACGTCACATCGGCGCCCGGGTGTGGTGTCAAATAGGCAAGGGTTCCCTCATTTTGTTGGACAGGTGGGGGTAAAGAAGATAGTTTAAGACTATAAAATTAGGTTAGCCACTTGGAATATAGGGTCTTTAACTGGTAAGTTGGTAGAGTTAGTAGATGTTATGTGTAGGAGAAAGATGGATATTTTATGTCTACAAGAGACCAGATGGGTAGGTGAGAAAGAAAAAGTGATAGAACCTTAGGGATATAAGATTTGGTATACAGGAATAAATAGGAATAGGAATAGAGTAGGGATTGTTATTAGTCGTGAGTTTATAAATAATGTAGTTGAGGTCCGTAGGAAGGGTGATAGGATTTTACTTATTAAATTAGTATTAGGTACGGATATTATTAATATTATTAGTGTTTATGCACCTCAAGTAGGTTTAGATGATTCCATTAAGCATCAATTTTGGGAAGATTTAGATGGAGAAGTACAAGGGATATCTTATGGAGAAAAGCTTTTCATCGGCGGTGACCTTAATGCACATGTAGGCATTAATAAATTGGACTTGAGAGTATTCATGGAGGCTATGGTATAGGAGAAAGAAACGAAAGTGGAGAAAGGATTTTAGATTTTGGTTTGTCCTATGATATGATCTTAGCAAACACTTGGTTTAGGAAGAGGGAGTCTCACCTAGTAACATTTAAAAATGGGATTAAAACGAGTCAGATAGATTTTTTCCTACTTAGAAAGAGAGATAGAGGTTGTTGCATCGATTGTAAGGTTATACCGGGAGAAAGTGTAGCTAGACAACATAGAGTCTTAATTTTAGATCTTAGAATTAGAAAATGCCGCAAAAGGGATAGACATAGGATAGATCCTAGAATTAAATGGTGGGCATTGAAAGGAGCTAAACAAGGAATGTTTGTAGAGCAGGTAGTTAAGGAAGTTGATTGGTGTCTCGAGAAGGATTCAGAATCAATATGGAATAAGATAGTGGGTGGCATGAGAAAGGTGACTAAGGAGGTATTGAGTGAGTCTAAAGGCTGTGCACCGCTAGGTAAGGGTACATCATGGTGGAACGAGCATGTCAAATTAGCTATTAAGGTTAAAAGAGTGTTATAGAAATCTAAGTAAGAGTCGTGATAATGAGAATTTAGAGAAGTATATGATAGCAAAGAAGGAAGCTAAAAAGTAGTTCGAAACGCGAGGGATAAGGTATATAAGGAAGTTTATGACAAGTTGGATACCAAAGAGGGCGAGAAGGATATTTATAGGCTTGCAAAGATGAGAGATAGGAAATCGAGGGATCTGGGTATGGTTAGATGTATCAAAGATGAAACGCAAAGGGTTTTAGTCAAAGATGAGGAGATTAAGGAGAGATGAAAAGATTATTTTGATAAGCTATTTAATGAAAGTCATGCTCAGGATATTGGAGACTTCTCCATTCCTTTTCATGAGATGAGTCGTGACTTCATGTGCAAGATTCAAAAGAAAGAAATTGCAGAGGCTTTGAAGAGAATGGAATCAAGAAGGGCAGTTGGCCCAGATGGTATACCTATCGAGGCTTGGAAATGCTTGGGTGAGAAAGCTTTAGAATGGTTGACAAATCTTTTTAATAAGATTTGACAGACAAATAAGATGCCTAATGAGTGAAGGAAGAGTACTCTGGTGCCTCTATATAAGAATAAGGGTGATATACACGATTGCACAAACTATCGTGGTATAAAACTCATGAGTCATGCTATGAAACTTTGGGAGAAGGTGATTGAGTATAGGTTGAGGAAGGTTGTCATGATATCGGAGAATCAATTTGGTTTTATGCCTGGAAGATCAACTATGGAAGCTATACATCTTCTTAGACAACTTATTGAGAGATATAGAGAGAGGAACAAAGATTTGCATATGGTTTTTATTGATTTGGAGAAGGCACACGATAGAGTACCTAGGGATGTTCTCTGGTGGACAATGATGAAGAAAGGTGTTTTTCTCAAGTACATTAATATAATTAAAGATATGTACGACGGAGTAGTAACCAATGTCCACTTGTGGAGGGGTGACAACCAATTTTCCTATAACGGTTGGGTTACATCAAGGATCTGCATTAAGCCCTTTCCTATTTGATATAGTGATGGATGAGCTTACGAGATCAATTCAAGAAAATGTGTCGTGGTGTATGTTGTTTGCTGATGATATTGTTTTGATTGATGAGTCATACGATAGAGTACCTAGGGATGTTCTCTGGTGGACAATGATGAAGAAAGGTGTTTTTCTCAAGTACATTAATATAATTAAAGATATGTACGAAGGAGTAGTAACCAATGTCCGCACTTGTGGAGGGGTGACAACCAATTTTCCTATAACGGTTGGGTTACATCAAGGATCTGCATTAAGCCCTTTCCTATTTGATATAGTGATGGATGAGCTTACGAGATCAATTCAAGAAAATGTGTCGTGGTGTATGTTGTTTGCTGATGATATTGTTTTGATTGATGAGTCTAGAGCTGGGGTTAATGCTAAGTTAGAATTATGGAGACAGACATTGGAAGCAAGAGGTTTTAAGTTGAGTAAGAGTAAGACAGAATATATGGAATGTCGGTTTAGTAAGCAACGAAGTAGTGATGTGAGTGTAGTGAAGTTTGGTGAACAAGAAATATCGGTGGATGATTGTTTCAAATATTTGGGATCTATCATTCAAAAGTATAGAGAAATTGATAGAGATCTAAATCATAGGATAAATGTTGGGTGGATGAAATGGAAAAGTGCAACTGGAGTGTTGTGCGATCGTAGGCTGCCATTGCGGTTGAAGAAAAAGTTGCATAGGACAACAATTAAGCCCGCTTTACTATATGGTACGGAATGTTGGGCTGCCAAGAGACATCATATTCAAAAAATGAGTGTAGCTGAGATGCGTATGCTTAGATGGATGTGTGGAAATACAATAAAAGATAAGATTCAGAACGAGGAGATACGTAAGAAGGTAGGCGTTGCACCCATTGAAAATAAGATGAGAGAGAATCGTTTACGGTGGTTTGGACATATTCGGCGAAAGCCTAATGATGCTCCAGTTAGAAGGATGGAGAAATGGGAAAATATATTAGTTAAAAGAGGTCGGGGTAGGCCTAGGAAGACATGAATGGAGATGATAGGAAAGGATATGAATGCTTTGAACCTCACCGAGGACATGGCATTGGATAGAAATGATTGGAGGAGAAGGATTCATGTGGAAGACCCAGAATGATTTTCTTTTTTGGTTCATATCGCCGACCCCAATTGTTTTGGGATGGAGGCGTAGTTGTTGTTGTTGTTGTTGACAAAAAATTAATTCTTACACTAAAAAAATCGTGAAATCTAATAATAGTCATTTTTATTTTAGTTTTTGTTCACATTCCATTTGAATCCCATTTCGCTTCTAATTTGATTCTCATATCACTTCCATTTCAATTCTCATTTCGCTTTCAAATTGATTCCCCTCTTCGCACTTCCTAAAAATTTTAAAGTATCATGCTTCCTATGAATTTAAAATGTCTCACCTCTTGCTTCCATTTCCCGTATCATTTCCCGCTCCTGCTTCCTACTCTGGCAACCTTACTATGAACCATCTTCACAACCTTTTAGGAATGAAAACTCATTATTCTCCATTAATATTCATTTTTTCAGAGAAGATAGTGTGTTCATAGAAGCAGATACACAGCCCAAAGATGAAGACAGACTTGTTGGGTGCTAAGATCCAAAGTTGAGAGGGAAACAGCCCATATCGTACACTAAGGTCCCTACGCAATCACTTAGTGGAAAAGGAAGTGATCAAGGATGGCAACCAGGAGATGGACATACCTAGGACATATTTGCTTACTATACCACAAAACACTCAAGAAACACAAAACAGAAGTAATATCAATGGGCACAAAATGGATGCTTCAAATAAGAATGAAACAGGTCAAATTTTCAGAAAAATTTAGGTGCTTGTCAACACATAGTTACCTGAAGCTTGCGCTTCAGAAGCAGTTCCTCAAAACGAGAGGAAACTATGGAAAACTCACTTCCAAAATATGAGAAAACCACTTCCCTTTAGTGGGAAACCCACTCCCTCGCCTTTCAAATTGATTCTCCTTCACTTTTATAGCATTTCCCTCTTGTTAGAGATATGAGCACAGGTCAACCAAAGACAGATTTGCACGAAGGTCCAGATCCAAAACAGAAGATAAAATTTACCCAACATAAGACGATAGAGTCCAGCTATCTTGACAAAATCAAGGATTTGTGCCAGCATAGCAAAATAATCACTATACATGTTTGACAACTGCTTGCCTAATGCATTCCCTTGATCATAGGAGATTTGGTGATAGTTGTAATCTCATCTCTCTTGTACATCTATTCTGATTCTACAAATAGTGGAAACTCACCTATAATAGGATTAATTCTGGAGTGAGATGCCTCGTGGATGTAAGTGGTAGTCACTAAACCACGTTAAACCATTTTCCCTTTTTTCTGTTTTTTTTTGGGCTTTATCATAATGCAATTAAACGCCCCATTGTAATTGCCTAAACCTCCCTCACTCCCTCTCTCTCTCTCTCGCTTTTGTTTTTTATTTTTCATCTTACCGAAATTTTCCCAAGAAAAACTCTCAAGATATTCCTTTGCCGAGAATATCCCGAGAATGAAATTTTATGACTACGAAAGAAATGGAGCTCCATCACATCGCTAAAGAAGATGTTGGTCCTCCAATGCCACTAGGAGAATCCATAGCCATAGAGCTTCTAAAAGGTTCCATGAAGCAACAATGCACATCAGGAATAAGACACCACCCAACATTTACATAGACAAGAGTTGGAATATGCAGAATAGTTTTCAGACCTTCATTTTGAGCAATTAGATACCATTCATTTTTTCATTTGTATGTTACTTTGTAGACTAATCAACCATTAAATGTAATTGAATTCAGCTGTTTTTAATTAGGTTAATAATTTGTTCCAATTGATACTCATCTACAGGTATGCCAAAGTGAGAATATGATCCATAATTTTTCTCCTTTTCTAATTTGCTCCAACGGATAGATGTGATAGCTAGACTGGTAGCATTGCACCATTTTTAACTTAGGGTCGTGGATTTGAACTCATCAGAGACCACCTTGGTCCATCCAATAAATTTTTTCAACATAATTTATTTGTTAGTTCTTGTTAGTTGCTCTGCTGTTTATTTTCCTTAGCACATTAGCAAAATTACAAACAGTGGAAACTCTACAAAATGTAAAAAGAATCATATGGTGTTGCTTCATTTGCATTACAAATTTACTTTCAAATACTTATGCTTATAAATTTTCTTCTATAAAACATGGATGGTTACCTTTTTCCACAATATCATCATAATACAGCACTCATGTTGAATTCCAACCATGTCTAATAACAACACCCGATTAGTACTTTCTTGTCTCCTTCCTTTCACTCTGTTTCAAACCCAAAGGTAGTCATACCATCAACTCAGTGTTTTGCAACAATAAAAACCCAAAACTGGCATGGGGAACAATGGTAACAACAATGACTATGCTATTATCAAGGGTATGAACATGTGCCCGTGGAAAAACATGTATGAAGATGCATTTCAATCTGTGTCTCAACAAAGAAATGCAATCGGAGAGTGTTAGATCCTGTCCGAGAATGATTTAACTTTCTTCATAGAGGAGCAAGGACAAACCTCGACAAAGAAATCCCACAACACAATCACACAGATCAAAGTTTAAATAATATGAACTAGATTTAGAACTTCAGCAATGTGGACGACTCATATTGCAGGAAAAGATGAGAACAATGTTTAATCACGCCATTGCCATAGATAAAATATGCCAAAGGTTTTCCCTATGCAAATGCTTAAACCACATAAAATGATCGATGTGGTACCTGGTGTCTCCGTCTTTTAACTCCCTCTCCCTTTCTCTCTCTATTATTACCCTTTCTCTCTCTCTTTCTCTGAATTCTCGGTCCCTGCTCCTGCCCCTATCCCTTTCCTGCTCCAACTCTCTGTCCCGATCACTGCAATGTCTATCAGAGTGGCTCGAACTTCTTTGAGACCTCTCCCGCTCAGTCACACTTAGCCTATCCCTGTACCCTCTTTCTTGATCCCTCTCCTTTCCGTTCCTCTCGTCACGGCCACCATCTCTGTCTCTCCGTTCACACCGCTCTCTGCTGCTCCAATGCCGATCCTTCTCACCTCTATCCGAGTCCCTATGATCAGGAGAACCATGGTAACCAGATGGCCCTCTCATAGACCGCGCCCGATGCCGGTTTCTCTCACCATCACGAGAAGAGTCATGGCGATCACTCCTGTCATGGGATTCCTCGTCTGACCTAGCCCTCTTGGACCTGCTCTCCAAAACTCGCTCATTCTCGCCACTCTTGTGTTTAGAACTTCTGCTCCGATCTTTCCCATCTCCATCCCTAATCGCTACATCCTTTGCCAATTCTGGATTTTCGACCATTTTCTCCAAATAATCGTACTCGTCGAAATCCATAAATTTTCCTGACAAACTGCAAAAACCACGAACAGAAAAGATCATGAAACACAAGTAGAGAAAGCACCAAATCGCTACTCAAAAATTGACAACCGGAAGCGCTCAAATCATTACGGTACAAAGCAAATTGAAAAAACAGAAGAAGTAATAATTGATCTTCCTTGCACACTCGAACTTTCTTAAACAAAAATAATTACCCTAAAAAATCATAACCACAAAACCCTAATATCTTCCGAACGAATCGACCCGAAAATCGAAACAGTTCAAAAGAAAACCACAATTCTATTGCACGTATCGATCCATAGACCAACTGGAAAACAGTGTAAAACGATCAAACACAAACAAAAATCATCTGAAAAGAAAAAAGGAAAAAATTAAGAAAACTTAGACTCCAGCAGGAAGCGACAGAAACCCTAATTTGCGTCCCCATCAAAAGGGCGGAGGAGAAAACAAATCCAAGGGATCTTCTTCATGAAGACCCTAACACGGAATTTCTCAACAAGCCCTAGATTCAGCAAGCATCTCCCGAGCATAGAAACCGTAATCCACGGAATTTTCATAACCAAACACTTGAAAGGAAGACATGAACCAAGAGTAGGAAAATTCAAACTGAAAGAAGAGGAAATCGAGAGAGATCACCTCAGAATCGAGAAGACGAGAAGCTCCCCGTTTGGAAAGAGAGGGAAAGAAGACTCAGAAAATTTGAGCGCGGGCTCGACTGTGACCGGAAGAACCGGTGACCTCGAGGCTTCTTTCTATGGCTGTCAACGGTTCGGGTTTGTCGGTTGCGGAACCCGCCCAAATTCTAACCCGTCGGGTTCGGATACCCGACCCAGGTTGCCGGGCCATGAAAACGAACCTCTAATAAATAAAATGTATTTCTAAACTATAAAAAAACGTTTAAAGTACTCGAGTCAGTTGGATCGAGTCGGATATACAGGCAAAAGTGCATCGCAAACCCGGCCTACATGTTGCTTGAGTTGACCTTAGGTCGATCCAAATAATGTTTGGGTCAAAACTTTTCATACCCAAACCCAAGTATTTGGTTTGGACCGGATCGGGTATCCAACAAAAAATCAACTCGCTAACAACCCTGTGGACCCGAGGATGTTAGGGTTCACCGACGGAATGCAACTAAACCAGCCTGTTTGCTGGTAAAGGTTTTGCGATCGTCTGCTCTGGTAACTGGTAAGTGGGTTTCGACTAGGGTGTCAACGGGTCGACCCTGGTTATGACTAAGGTAGGTCCAAACTCCAAACCCATATCTAACTTTGAGGTGATGGTACAGGACCCAGAATCGGGATCTGACTGGACCCACTATTAAAAAAAGAAAAAGGAGAAAAAAAAAACTCCTGGGCCTTACAGGGATTACATGAACCAGGCCTGCTCCATATATACCAGGCAAAATAATAATTTGCATCTTTTTTACATTGAAATTCTGTGGATCTTAATTGAAACCCTGGCCAGATTCGGGTTTGGTATAAAACTTCATAAACCATACCCAGCTCCATATACTATTCAGACCTTTTGGTTCTGACCCAGATTCTAATTGGACCTCCTTTTCTTATCACCAAACACTGGCCCTATGATGTTTGGTATGGGTCAAACCCGACCCATTGATGCCCCTAGTTTCAAGTGTCCAAGGATTTGGGTTGGACGTCAACATGTCTTTACTGGTTGGATTTGACCATGTTAAATACCCATATATCCAATCAAACTCAATACCACAATTCAAAGATATCCATACCAAAATTTTCCCATAAGGAACAACCATATATAAATATAAATATCTAGATATAAACTAGATCCAAACCTAGTAGAAAAAACATAAATAGGGTACTTTTTTTCATTCTATACATCTAGAACTAGAGTAAAGAAGCACAACAATGAGAGTCTATTGTAGCTTAGGCAACCCTACTAAACTAACTAACCCACTTGTTAGTTCTAGGTTCAATCCAAGATTTCTATTATGTCAGACCCGAACCTTTCTTAGCTCGTGCCTTGCGAAGGTCAAGATATTACTCTTTACGTCCATAGCTAATGTCAAGATATTATAGCAAATAAATTCACTTAAATAAGTGATATCATCAAAATGATGCTTCTATTGGGATTAGGGAGGGACATAAACGAGTCAGGGTCGGGTCAGATCTAGGCAATACTGAATCTGATCTAATCAGATATGACTTGATCAGATTTTGACTCGGAGTTGAAAGGAATCAACTAAAACCAAATCCAGATCCAACTAACTTAAAACCCCACATATGCGTGTATTAGGATTCAGATTTAGATCTTGGTCGCACTCGGACTTAGATTCTAATGCAAAATCTAATAATGAGTTTGGATCTGGTTATTAATCAAATCTTACTTTTGTCAACAGATCCGATTAATTGGATTCAGATTCGGATCATATATCAGATAGAACTAACTGAACACAAGATGCTTGGACTTGGATCATATATTATGAGAGCCAGCTGGGTTTACATATAGCTGAGTTGAGCTCCAACCAAATAAGCCGAGGCTGAGGCAGTTCCTGCAAAGAGGGCCACGTTTGTTTAAAACCAATGGGTTTTGAATCTTAAACCTTCTTTATGATATCATGTACTCTAATCAAGTGTATCACATTATGTTTTTATGAAAAATTCAATTAAAAAACTTATATTGCTTTTTTAACGAACAATGACAGATGGAACTAATTTTTGGCACAATGCCATATATGGCCACACAATAAAATAATATGAACAAATAATTAAGTCATCTAAAAAATATGATAAACATGACCAACTTACCTAGAAATTATGACAACCCTGGTCCGATTTTAATTTGTTCCTTTACAGTTTTGCTCTTTATCGTGGTTATGTATTTTTCAGGCAATAACTTACATGGCGTTAGGGCTGGTAAATGGGCTCGTTTACCAACTAACACCCAGCTTGAGCTCGGCTCATGCTTGTGGGTAGATGATAGGAGTTTGAGTTACCCAAGCCAAGCCACAAGGTGAATCTAGTAAGATTTGAACCTGAATTTTGTTTGTCAAATGCCTTATGTACTAACCAATTGTACAAAGTTGTCTTTTATGATAATTAATGCACTTAAATTATATATCTTATATACATCATTTTTGTTCTCGTTTGGCTTGCAAGTTCATGTGTGGAAGAGGTTACTTGGTCTTGTGAAACAATGACTCTTAATGCCTAAGCCTAGTTGTATGTTGGAGACTCAGTCATACAAATCCCAGTTCATATCTTTAAAAATCTTGAAGTGACGCGATTAAAGTTCTAAAGATAATGATATTAAGAACATGCCTTTAAGTTGAGGATCTCGATCTTACAAAATCTTTTTTTTTTTGTTATTGTGTTCCAACAACTATCAAGAAAAAAATAAATTTTCGGATTTGTTATATTTTTTAATTTACGGCTAATCTTGACATTAGAACATTAGATTCCCACATGTGGGTAGGTTTTTATGTTGTTTGAAAAAAATGACGGTTTCAAATCTTCTTCTTGAGGTTCCAAAAATTTCGTTTTCATAAAAAATATATGATAGAAGTATTGATTCATAGTAAATCGCCTATGTTAAACACATTTATATGGTTAGAATTATGAAAAAAATACCAAAAATCTCAAAAAAAAACATTTAGCATGCTTTCATCCCCCTTCTCTCTCCATACTTCTTTATCTCTCTGTACTTTAAAATCTTGATAAAACTTAAAGATTTACAAATTCTTGATATATATATATATATATATGTGTGTGTGTGTGTGAAAATATACAAGACAGTGAAAAATTTAGAAGGTTTTATCATGTCTAATACATTATAATATTCAATTTATAAGACAATGAAAATCAACGGCTTATGATTCATAAAACTATGGATAGTATAAAAATGTTATAAAATAATATATGTCAATCAATTTTAACACATGTAAATAGTAAATAGAACATGTTAAACAAGATCTAAAGCTTAGATTTTGCATTTGAAGCTTAGATATTTGTAAATAAGTGTGTACCATTATAAATTATGGTGGTGGGTATCATCATAAAAGCTCTTTTTCTCTCTCTCTCTATATATATAGGCTATATATAAGAAAATAAAAAACTACTAAATACAAAACCTATTAAATGAAACATTTTATTATTGGATTTTCATAATATTTGAATATTTTTTCAAAATTCTGACCATAATCTATATGCTTGTTTTTATAGGAATCTGAAACATTTGATTCTGATGCATGAATAAGTTTTTATAAGGTTTAAAAAATTAACAACCCAGGATTCTCATAAATTTTGGAGGCACCTAATATCATTTTTTTCATCCAAAATGCATGATCCAAGTGTTGACTTCTAGTAAATCAATCGTACTAAACAAATTAGTGGGATTAAAATTTTGAAAAAAATAACAGAAATCCACTATCATGATTCATTTAGTAGGTTTCCATTTTCACATATATATATATATATATATATATATGGCGTTATTCTCAAATCTTGGGGATAACTTTGACCATGGCAAAAAGGTATCCCTCCGATACTTGTGGGGAATTGTGGCCTACAACCCTCCACATGATATTTATATTCAATGGCCACCCAAACAACCGACCATCATCCGTACATAACTAACCACCTTCTATGTGGTCAACCTATATAAGATGACCACCCTCTTTCCTGGTACCGTTAGTCACCCCAATCCTCTAAGAACCATATGCTCTCTCTCTCTCTCTCTTCCTGGGTTTGGGGTGACTGATCAAAACATCTTAGATGGCAACCGATGGGAAGGCTTGGGATGATTGGTCCAAAGCGTCCAATGGGAGTGCAACTGGAGCGGAGGGCTTCAACTGCCCTAGATACCAGAGGGTAACCAGTGAGGGCATATGGTTGGGCGATAACCCTATCGCATTTGCTCTCCCTCTCTTCATCATTCAACTCTCAATGGTGCTACTGACCAGCCGGCTCTTGGAGCTTCTAATGCGACCGTTCCGGCAACCTCGCGTCATCTCCGAGATCCTCGTAAGAAATGAGACAGATCTCTCTCTCTCTCTCTATATATATATATACACATATGTGGGATTAGAATTTTGAAAAAAATAACAGAAATCCACTATCATGATTCATTTAGTAGGTTTTCATTTTCATATATATACACATTCATTTAGTGAAGATAGACAGAAATCCACTGTTTGTTGAAGGTTTGAAAGTTGGGTACTTTGTCGATTGTTAGATTGTTTAGCTCTAAAAAAACCCAACATACACATTGTAAAAACATGATCCAAAGATGATCTTTAACTAGACAATAATATCGATTACATCTAGAGGGTCATATGCAAAAATAACAAAATTAATAAAATAAAATATAGTCTTTCACTAGGAGGTTTGGAATCCATCAGGATAGCCAACTCTTGTAACCAACATGATAGCGTTCCGGGAGCCTGATGCTACCTAAATGAACCATGTTAAAACGAATTACATTCATAGTCCGATTTACTTAAAAATGCATTAATAGGCGGGATTTCAATCCCATCTCCGCCCCCCCCCCCCTACACACACACACACACACACACATATATATATATATATATATATATATAGTTTTTATGAGCTTAAATGAGTTTTTTTTCTTTCTTGAAACTAACCTTACAGGCATGATGTACATGGTTTTGTTGGTGAGAATCTGCTCTTGGATCGTCCTATTATGACACAGGCACGATTTTATGAGCCTTACAAAATCAACAGCCCTACAATGTAGGATAAATGATGGCTTTTTATTAAATAAACAATCGAAAAGCCCGTTCTTAGCATTTGGATCATGCTGAAACCCATCCAAGTGGGTTGACATGACCAAATAATATATTACCCCATGTAAATCAGCAGGATCCAGAGAGCGGCCAAGTGCCATGACTAATGGACACAGCCAATCACATGACAGCATTTGATGTGGGGCCTGAACTCTGTAGCTGCATGCGAGCCTCATACAATGTTGTCATGTTATTGGCTATGACACTTCTCTGCTCCTTTTATCTCAACTCCATGTATACATTTGGGTGAGATTACATGATCCTTTCTTCTTCACTTTTAGCCATGTTATAAAAAAAAAAAATACCAGGTGAATTTGATGACATCAGCATTTTGGGTGAACTTACTGCTTGTATAATGATGACATTAGCACTTATATATATATATATATAAAGAAAGAAAAATGGGTATATGCTAAATGGTTTTTTCTGTTCTTTTGGCAAATTTTCACAGTTCCGACCTAATAAATGGCCGGCAGGTCATATGTTCCTTCCAGGAACATGCACTGTAGCTACAGTGCATGTTCCTGGTTCCCCATTGAGCATCGTGTTGTGTGCAGTGGGGCGTAGGGGGGAGCCGTACACCGTCATACATCCTGCAGGTTGATGTACGGCGGTGTATGGCTCCCCCGTACACTCCACTGAGCACCACACAGCACTCAGTGGAGACCCCAAAACATGGGTGCACACGCAACACCCTCTTTCATGTTGAGCATGATCTATTTAAGAGGAATCCACACCTGGATCATGTGTTTAGATTTTGGACCGTTGATTTTTAGAACGTTATAAAAACTCACTCATGTATCTGAATTGAATAATTCAAGAGCTGATCTTTATAAAATCAAGTACATAAATTATATCTGTACAGTCAGAATAAAAAGAAAAAAACAAAAACTGAAAATCTCATTTAGCAAGTTTCATTTAGCACTTACCCATTACTCATGTAGAGAAATATATGCAGGCTGGAATCGTGTTGGGCCCTTCGGTGTTGGGCAAACTGGTACCCTCGTTCCGAGCGCATTTCATCCCAGCACCAAGCGTGAACCTGTTTGAGACATTTGCGAACATAGGGCTCGTCTACTGGCTCTTCCTGGTGGGCATTCAGCTGGACCTGGTGGCGTTGCTAAAGAGCGTCGGCAGGAAGGCGGTGGTGGTGGTGGTTGCCGGCATCATTCCACCTTGCCTCGTGTCGCTGGCCGCCTACTTCCTCGTCCAACAAGTCTTCTCCGCCACCATTCCGGACGGCGTTCTGGTGGTCTTCCTTGGTGGCGTCCTCCTCTCTGTTAGCTCCTTCCCGATCTTAGCGCAGATAATTGCGGAGCTCAAACTCGTGCACACGGAGCTCGGCGCCCTCTCTCTGTCTGCTACCATCGTCAATGATATGGTCATGTGGTCGATGCTCATTGTGGCTGGTGGCCTCGCTACTGAGGAAACATCTAAATTGGCTCCTCTGTGGGTGGTTTTATGTGGTACGTGTGCATCTTATTTATTCATTTATTATTACTAGATCAACGGCCCTAAATAAACAAAAAATCCTCAATTCAAATCAACAGCCTGATCGCAGAATCGCTTACGTAGAACAAGAGCAAACCCTCCTTTTAGGAATCCATAAGAATAGTAAATCTCACGATCTTCATCATGGGTGTGACCCCTTAATAAATAGAATGGAGGAGCCTAATGAATCTCATGCTTGATGGGTTTTGAAATTCGCTAACTTTTAAAAATATCTACTTCTCTAAATTTTAGCTATTTTTAAATAGCTAATACACACTCGCTCTCTATCTTGTGCTTACTTATCTATGTTTAACTTTAGGTAACTGTTAATATAGTTCATAATTTTAAGTTTGATAATTTTGGTAGGATTTAGCTACTCTTAGGGATGGCAGTGGACCGGGTCGGGGGACAAGGTCTCCACCCCTGCACCGTTTCAAAATCTGAACCTCCATCCCCGCACGGGGATGGATTTTAACCTCCACCCCCGCCTCCATCCCCGGTCCAAACGGGGGCGGGGCGGGGCGGGCTCCCGTTTTCCCTTAAAGGAATGGGGACAGGGCGGGGTGGGGATTGGGATGGGGATGGGATGGGGTGGGGCGGGGAAAAATGTAAGTCCATCCCCGCACGGGGATAGATTTTAATCTTCATCCCCGCCTCCATCCCCGTTTCATGCCCTTCATCTCCAGTCCAAACCGGGCGAGGCAGAGCCCCATTGCCCCCCCCGGTCCACTACCATCCCTGGCTACTCTCTCTCTCTCTCTCTCTCTCTCTCTCTCTTGGTAACGTCCTCATTGGATTATGTCTTTAACATCCTTGCGTTCTCTCTCTCTCTCATATGCTTACTTATCTGAATTGAGTTTGGTAGCAGCTCACATATTAGGTGCTAAATGAGCATGTTAAATGGGGTTTTCAATATTTTTTTTTCATTTTATTTATAAATTCTGACGGTGCAGATGTGATCTATGTACTGATTTTATAGGAATCAGCTCTTGAATCGTTAGATTCAGACCCATGGGTGAGTTTTTATAAGGTTTGAAAAATCAACGGTCTAAAATCTTTGTAAATTTTTTATTCTCCAAATATTATTTTTTCATCGAAAACACATGATCCAGAGGTGGATGACCATGCTCAAAACTGCAAAAAAAATACCAGAAGGGCAGAAAAACCCATTTAGCACTCACCTAACGTGTGAGCAACTACCAATTTCTCTAACTTTAGGTACCTGTTAATATAATTCATAATTTTAACTTTGGTAATTTTGGTAAGATTTACCTAATATCTCTCTCTCTCTTGATAACGTCCTCATTGGATTCTCTCTCTAACATCGATCCCCACGTAAATAAGTTTTCCTAATGTCACTCATTCTCTATAATTTCCAACATGTTTCATAATTTTATTTTGGTAACTTTGCTAGGATTTTCTTAATCCCTCTCACGTGACGTGAAGGGGGCATCGTTACAAATGTCTTGAAAATTTGAAAATGACACATCTATGCAATTTTTTAAAATTTTCTTAAGCAAAATATTTTGGTGCACCGATGCCCCCTCTTCCGTCTTTAAGTAGTAAGATAATATAAAAATATTATTATTATTAGTATTGTTGTTGTTGAATAGAACAGTCATACTATTTTGGTGGCATGCCCCAAGCTATGTCACAAAGGTACATGGACACATTATTTTATAGTGCTGGATAATGGGCGGGCCGGCCCAGTCCAGTCCGTTTAGCGGACGGGCTTGACGGGGCAGTCGATGGGTCAGCCTGCTCAAGCCCGACTTGATGACTAATCGAGTCAAGCTTAGGCACAACTTGAGTTGGGATCAGGTCTAATACAAAGCCCACGGCCTGCCCGTTAAGCTCACAGGCCTAATTCAAACAAAACATTTCTAATTCATTTCCTTGAATTGATAGGTTATTTTAAAGAAAATTTTAAAAATGCAAATGAATAGTTGGGATCCAAGATGGATTCATTGTTGGAATATTATCATACTTAACCTACTTCAATATATATCTATATCTATATATATACATATAGAGAGAGAAAACCCGCAATTTAACTTGGCCCAACCTGATATTTTGTAGGATCAGGCCTTCTTCCGAAAAACTAAGCCCTAACCCGATCTACTATTTTAGAAATTACCTAGAAGTTTTGTTGGATCAAATGTCATTTTTATATTCTAAACCAGAAGGGATACAAGGATCACTTAAGTGTCTGCCTATGTGACTCAGGCCAGGCCCATGGATGCTGTTATGTGATTGACCTATGTCACATAGGCAGGCACTTAAAGCAAGCCCTGGATCTCGTTCAATTCTAAGCTTAAAGTGCCACGATGCCCCCTTTCAGTGTGTGTGTGTGTGTGTGAGAGAGAGAGAGAGAGAGAGAGAGAGAGAGGAATATTTGATTAACAAGAGATTAATGTAACAAGTTCAATATTTGGCAGGGATGGCTTTTATACTATTTTTGGTCTACATTGTTCGGCCAGCAATTGAATGGGTTATGCTACAAACTCCAGAAGGAGAAGCTGTCAACGAGCTCTATGTGTGCCTAATATTGGTAGGAGTTGTGGGATTTTCCTTCTTAACAGACACGATCGGACTCCGGCCGGCCTTCGGTGCATTCGCTTTCGGGCTCATCATACCGGACGGCCCGCTTGGTGTGGCACTGATAGAGAAGTTGGAGGACTTCACTTCTGGTTTGCTCCTGCCACTCTTCTTCGCCATTACAGGGTTGAAGACCAACCTCTTTGATGTAACTGCGGGCTCATGGGTTCTGTTAGTGGTCATACTTTCCTCTGCATTGGTGAAGGGAATAGGGACTATGCTCGTGGGGATGTCCTATGGTCTGACCGTTCTTGAGGGGTTCCTGCTTGGCCTGCTCACAAACACAAAGGGAGTTGTGGACATGATTTTGTTGAACCAACTCTATGACAAGAAGGTACTTTAATTTTCTTTGCCTAGCCAGGTAGTCTTGTGTTTAGGGATAGATGGCAATGGATCGGGGGAAAATGGGGCCCCGCCCCGTTTGGACCGGAGATGAAGGGCATGAAACAGGGATGGAGGCGGGGATGAAGGTTAAAATCTATTCCGGTGCGGGGATGAAGGCCGAGATGGATCCCGCCTCACCCCATCCCCAATCATTCTAAGGGATGACAATAGACCGAGGGAAAACGGAGGAGCCCTACCCCGCCTCACCCCCGTTTGGACCAGAGATGGAGGTGGAGGTTAAAATCCATCCCTGTGAAGTCTGTGATTGGGGAAGAGGGGTGCCCCTGGGAAAAATATCAGGTGCAATTACATTGTACATTTCAATTGTGGTGCCGGGCTTGAGCATCAACATCTGCTGTTGGGCCTCACATCTGCCGGGCTGTACTAAAAGGATTGAGGGTGCAGGTGCAGTGGCACATCAGAAATGTGCAATGCGATTGCACCTGATCCAGCCTCGTCCCTTGATCTAGACCCCCCACCCCCCAAATCCAAAAGAAAAGAAGTAAATGAAAATTGTGACTGCATAAAAGAATAAGACATGATTTCTTGATTGGACCCCTAACTTTGTTGCACCAACAGTCAAGTCTAACATGAAATTGTTGGTGATTCCATCTACAGTCAATAAGTGGGGAATCCTTCTCCATCATGGTCTTCACTTCAGTTGCAATGACATCAGTAGTTGCTCCAATTGTAGCCCTTCTCCACAAACGAACCTTGCCACTCATCCCATACAAGCACAGAACCATCCAACGAGCCAAGTACGAGTCAGAGCTCCGGGTCCTAACATGCGTACACAACCTCCATTGTGTTCCAACAATCATCAATCTGCTGGAGGCCTCAAATGTATCCAAGAAGTCGCCCCTCACTGTCTTTGCCCTCCGGCTAGTCCAACTGACGGGCCGCGCCTCGATGCTCATCGTCCATGACCTCCGTGTCAACATGGGCAATTCCGGCAACAAGCGCTCCAAGCCGCGTGACGAGAATGACCGCATAATCACCGCGTTCCACGACTACCATGAAGCCAGCGGCGTCCATGTCCAAGCACTCACCTCCATCTCCCCATACTCAACCATGAATGAGGACATATGCAATGTGGCTGAAGAGAAGAGAATTGCACTTATCATACTCCCATTCCACAAGCAGACTACTGCTCTTACTAGCAATGAGGCTGCCAGTGCTGGAATCCGGACCGTCAACCAGCAGGTCCTTGCTACTGCACCTTGCTCGGTGGGCGTGCTCATTGATAGAGGGCTTAGTGGGACCACCGGCATCTCGTCTATCCACATGTCGCACCAAATTGCGGTACTATTCTTTGGTGGGCCCGACGACCGGGAGGCACTATGTTATGCTGCACGTATGGTCGAGCATGAGGGTATCAGTCTAACCGTGCTACGTTTCATAGTAAGTGACAATGCGAGGCACCCAGCTGCATCCCCAGCAGCCCACCTGAACCAAGACCCACTGGAAATGGACCACACCATGGCTACCAATATCATGGATGATCAAGAGAAGGAGATTGATGAGGAGTTCCTTAATGACTTCCGACTAAGGACGGTTAGCGACAACTCTGTAGTGTACAATGAGGTCATCGTGTGCGATGGCGACGAGACAGTGACCGTGATCCGGTCGATAGATCGTAAGCATGACTTGTTCATCATTGGAAGGAACGAATACCTGTGGAAGTCCCCCGTGGCTACCGGGTTAACGGATTGGAGCGAGTGCCCCGAGCTGGGGCCGATCGGTGACCTGTTGGCATCGCCGGATTTCGTGTCGGTGTCCGTTTCGGTTTTGGTGGTCCAGCAGTACAAGGGAGAGTTGTTGAGTGAAGATGCATTCTCAGCACAAGTTAAGCAATTCATAAGTAATGCTAGCAAGCATCCCTCTTCAGTGCAAGCATTTGGTGGTTCCTCTAGTTTCAGTAGGCCTAATATGTCAATGGATCACCTTATTCAGCGCAAAGACAACCAATGAGACCACAAGAAATAAGAGTGAGCACCTTCTTCTTGCTAGGAAGCATAGCCATATGTTACACGAAGAGTATGGGCCTTCCAATGGATTGTATTAGAATTTGTTTTGGTCATGTTAGTAGTAGATGTGAATGAATCAAAACTCCAATTTTCTCTTCATTTAACAAAAAAAACACCCGCCTTTTTTTTTGTTATGCATGTGTTCTATACTGTAAGGCAATAGAAACTTAAACCCATAAGCAAATTTAAGTGCTCTGCCCCAAGAGGGGTTGGGGAGTGGGGTGGGGCCTTAGCTGCTAGATGAGCAGTCAAGGTTTGATTCCCATGGGCATCGCCCCTTGTGCAAGCCAACGTGTAGAATAGGCCCCGGGGGCAAGGATCCTAACCTCAGAGTATTACACTGCACGAGTAGGTATGGCAGTTTGAGCCAACGCGATCAGGTCTTGCCAACGCGATCAGGTCTTTGTGCCGGGTGCGGTTTGTTCGGGTTATAAATCCAAAAAAATATAAGTGCTTTGAACGCCTAGCTGGGTAGGTTGGCTTAAGGCTTTTAAGTTGCCAAATAAGAAGCTATCTATGATAGTCCAGGGAAAGTACTCATGGTGTTTTACACTACAGAAACCACTCAGTTCCATGCATGGCCAACATCACACCTCTAGGCTCGTAATGGGTAATGGGTCGTCCAAACCATAGCTCTGGTTTATCTATACTACTTAGAAAAAGAAATATATCTACATAAGACATATGTTGAGTGGGACCATCGTGTAAGCAAGCAAGAACACCAAGCATCTCTAGTAGGGATGTCAATGGGTTGGATATTATCCGACATATGGCTTGAGTATAAATCCAATTAGTCAGATCTGGTAGGCAAAGTAAGATCCGATTAATAATCGGTTGGACTTGGTATTGGATTTTGCATTCTGATCAGTGTCCGAGTCCGACTAACATCCGAATTCAATAAATTTAAATATTAGATTTTAAGTTAGTAGGATCTGGATTCGGTTTTAACTTATGCTAGTTCAGACTCAGTGTTGCCTAAATCTGACCCAAGTCTGATCCGTTTACATCCCTAATATTCTCTAGAGATTACAAAAGTATGGTGTAGTAAGTAGGGCTAGTAAACGAGATGGAACTGTTTAAGCATGGCTCATTTCGAGTTCGAGCCCATAATCAATCCAAGCTAGAATGAGCCAAGTTCGAGCCGAGTTCAAGCCACCTTATTTGTAAGAAAAAACACATTGTTTTTAGAGCTGAAAGAAATAGGATTACAAAAACGTACGTGTAAAACATATTTCTTACTACTTAATCGAGTCGAGAGTTGAGCTGAGCCGAGTACCTAATGTTCATGTTCAACTTGCTAAACCGTTTGAACGAGTGTGAACGTGACCCGAGCCACAAGCAGCTTGGCTTGTTTTTCAGTTAGTGAAACTACATAATATATCTAAATCAAGCCTTCGCTTCTGTTTCGCCACGTGGACAAACCTGTTGGGTTACTACCAACCCCATAAGCAAGCGCAAGAATCAGTTTCTTTCCACTTGGATAGCCCATATCACGTCGTACAGCTGGTACTACTGCCATCTCAGAGAAGAATTCAAATCTGTTACCGTTGGGCGGACATCCTACCATGTCACAGAATGCATTCCATTGGGCAAGCTTTGCTCCTCTCCTCCCATCACCATCTTCCCCTCTCCTTCCTGCCTGCCTTCTGCAGGTTCTCCCAAATGCCTATTCAATACCTCGCCCCATCTTCCTCCCTTTCCCAAACCCAACAAACCCACTCCCATATATGCAAACTCGGCCTCTGGGATCAATTCCCCCTCCTTGCTTCCAAAATCGTCAATCTATACGCCCGCCACCATCGATTCAAAGACGCGCTCCGCGTCTTCGTGGGCGCCCTGTCGTCCAGCCTCCCTCCCGACCACTATGCATTCCCTTCTGCAATTAGGTCATGTTCTGCATTGTTGGCACTCGGTGTCGGCCGCCAGATCCACAATCTCGTGCTCGTTAATGGGTTCAATCCGGATTCTTTCATCCGGTCTTCTTTGATCAGCATGTATGTCAAATGTGGTGAATTGGATGATGCCCGCAGATTGTTTGATGAAATGCCTATTTGGAATTTGGTCTCGTGGAGCGCCATGATTGCAGGCTATGCTCGAGCAGGATGCGTTGATGAGGCAGAAACACTCTTGGTGGAGATGAGAGCATCGGGGATCGAGCCCAACGTGGTTTCGTGGAACGGTTTGATAACCGGTCATGCACATAATGGCTACTTTCTAAAAGCTGTTATGGTATTTGTTGAGATGGTCAGCCAAGGGTTCAAGCCTGATGGTTCGTCAGTTTCATGTGTTCTTCCTGCTGTTGGCAATCTAGATAGGGTTATGGTTGGTAAGCAGATTCATGCCTATGTGATGAAGCATGCTTTAGATTGGGATGTATGTGCTGTTAGTGCTCTTGTTGATATGTACGGGAAGTGTGGGTGCACTGAGGATATGCGTAGAGTTTTTCATGAAATGCCTCAGAAGGATGTGGGCTTGTGTAATGCGCTTGTTGCCGGGTTCTCTCGTAATGGTCTTGTAGACGAAGCGCTGATGGTTTTCAGAGAAATGGAAGATCAGGGATTGAAATTGAATGTTATTTCGTGGACCTCAATGGTTGCTTGCTGTACCCAGAATGGGAAGGATCTTGAAGCATTGGAGCTCTTCCGGGAAATGCAGGATGCAGGAGTTAAGCCCAATTCTGTGACGATTCCATGCTTGCTACCTGCTTGTGCCAACATAGCAGCATTGCAACATGGAAGGGCAATTCACTGCTTCTCTCTCAGACGCTTAATCGCTTATGACGTGTATGTGGGTAGTGCTCTTATAGATATGTATGCAAAATGCGGAAAGATAGCTGATGCACAGTGCATGTTTGATTGGATGCCGGTGAGGAACCTGGTTTCCTGGAATGCTATTATGGGTGGTTATGGAATGCATGGGATGGCTAAGCAAGCCCTGCAGTTATTTCAGTCAATGCTAAGAAGCGGGCAGAGACCCGATTCAATAAGTTTTACTTGTGTTCTTTCTGCATGTAGCCAAAGGGGGTTAACAGAAGAAGGGTGGTACTATTTTCAGAGCATGTCAAAGGAGCATGGTGTCCCTGCTAAGGTTGAGCATTATGCATGCATGGTTAGCCTCCTGGGGCGCGCAGGAAAACTTGATGATGCATACTCATTGATATTGAACATGTCCATCAAGCCAGATGCTTGTGTTTGGGGAGCCTTTTTAAGTGCTTGCAGAGTTCATCGTAACGTCGATTTAGGTGAGATTGCGGCAGAGCACCTATTTGCATTGGAGCCAAGGAATGCTGGGAACTATGTCCTTCTTTCTAATATTTATGCCACTGTAGGTAGGTGGGATGGAGTAAACAGAGTTAGAGATATGATGAAGAGCATTGGTTTGAAAAAGAACCCAGGGGGCAGCTGGATCCAGATAAACAACAAGGTTCACACCCTGCTAGCAGGAGATAAATCACATCCCCAAATGAGTGCACTCATTGAGAAGTTGGAAACCTTAAGCATGGAGATGAGAAAGGCAGGGTACCTTCCAGATACTAACTTCGTCCTGCAAGATGTAGAGGAGCAGGACAAGGAACATATCCTTTGTGGGCATAGTGAGAAATTGGCCGTAGCACTTGGGCTTCTTAACACAAGGCCGGGAACGCCTCTGCGAGTCATCAAGAATCTGCGCACCTGTGGTGATTGCCACTCAGCTATAAAATTCATATCAAATTTTGAGCATAGAGAAATATTTGTACGCGACACAAACCGTTTCCATCATTTTAAAGATGGCATATGCTCTTGTGGGGATTATTGGTGATTTCACTCGGAGCAAGGTCGGTCTAATTCCACATAGCTGTGGCTTGGCGAGGAACAAGAGTTATATGGGCTAACAATTGACAGAAGTTACAGTTTCAGTTATGTCTTCAACCAGTGATCTGCACCCTCGTCTCATTACGCTGTGGGAACAAAGTAAGAGAGAAATAGAAGTATTTGAATTGAGCAGGGCATTCACCAAAGACCTCTTGAATTCCTATAGAGATTGACAACAAAGAGCAGCGATAAGTATCTTGAAAATCTTCTAGCACCGTCGGAGTCCTGCACGACGTGCTCTGTTCGCACACCCATTGTTCACTTGTTGGGGTCAAAGACTCAGAGTTACATTTCTCCACGAGCTTTCATCCTCGAACTGACGGGCACCGGCTAAGCCACCTAAGTCTGCTCAGAGTTACCTGTGATGATGCTATTGTTTCCGGCACTGTGGAATTCGGAACTTGTTTGGGTGCCCACCAGTCATCATAAGTTTGCTTCCCTCCAAAAGATACACCTTATAATGACGGAACATTGGGTTGAAAGGGAATCCAGTTCCACCTCAGATCCTACCGAATTTTAGGCTGTAATTTTTACCACCCCAGAAAAAGGCCTTTTTGAATGTCTGTATCATTTGGATTCAGATCCATACTAGTATATGAAACTGAACCAGGTTGATCATGCATACTTCTCATTTTTTGTGCCAGAAGTTGGGATGATTTTCTTAGGAAATTTCCAAAATCACACCTAAAGCTTTGGCAATAATGAAAAACAGACTAAAGCTTTGAAGACTGTTAACAAGGGCTGGACAACGAGCTAGCCTGGCCAGGTTTTTGGATGGGCTTAACCAGCTTATTGACAGGCCAGAGGCCCAGCCCTTCAACTAGGGAGACCGGGTTTAAGCCCGGTTCATGTAGGGCCTGGGCCCAAGGCAAGGCCCATGGCTCAGCCGTTACCCACCCGCACCCCTACACATGCATACATAGAATATGAGAACTGGAAACATGAGGACTAGAGTGTGAACTGAAATTTTCATGGTCTTTTCTTTTTTACAGAAAACGATTGTGCTGTATGAGAAAATGCCATTTTCTGAAGTGCCCTGCAATTTTCGAAATTTGCCCCATGTTCAAATTCATAAATGCTCGACCTTTTTACCCTTCGCACAAGCAAATCTCATAAGGTTCGTGTGATATATAGGTATGTTGTCTCAATAGCACAATCTCTTGCTAAAAACTATATTTGCACGATGATTTTGAAAACCTCATAAAGTTTGCATAACCAAATGTGTCAACCTCCTGTAACAGAAATCTACATACCTTAGTATCAAGGATGTCAACATATGTGTGGCGACCTTCGCACCTTGGTCAATCTCCACAAATAAGGTACTACCTTTGCATATATAGTATGACATACCATGTGAATATCTTTTAAGTAAATGATCATCAACAAAGTTCGTAAATGTATGACAACATTCACATATAATTTTTGCAATTATCCCTGACCTCTACATTTTGTCGTTGTGAATTTACTCTGTATATGCAAAAGTTTTGGCTCATTTACAAAGTTCTCAAACATTCACAAATTTGAGAAATGACTTACCCGTGAATTTCTCTAGTTTTTGCGAATGTTCGTACGAACATTAAATGTGACGATCGTCAATGTAGAAGTGATAGTTAATATTCAAAGGCTATATTCGCATAAACTAAGTTTTTTTATGATCCCCAATGTTCTTTCCTCAAAAAAAAACATTTAGCAATTATTTTCGGTGATTCATCATTGGTACTTCATCGATGACTTTTTTAGAATCATCGACGATGAGTTTTTTCGGTAAGCATAACTTTAACAGTTGAATCAGTTATTTTTTGAAACAATGACATGAATCAAAACATTGGCACAAGTTAGTTACTTTGTAAAAAAATGCATGATTTTTAAGGTCTTTTATATGTTAAATAGTATATTTCATTTTTTCCTTTATTTAAATCATTTTTCAGTGAGTATCCATTTGTTGTTTTGTTTTCTTAGAGATTGGTATATCTTTATCCTCAAATTTTGTCGTTTATCTATGTATCTTGTATTATAAATATAAGTAGAGAACACTTGCATCATTTTCAAGTTTTTTTTTTACATTTTCAATAGCCTATTTTGTTTATGTTTTTTAATGCTTTTTCGATAGTATATTCCATGATCATGTTGCCCACCTGTTTACCGTTACTCTCTATTTTGTTATTGTAGGAAATTTTGAACTTATTTATTAGAAATGACAATTGAAGAGACTGTCTCTATAAAGTTCATGAATTTTCTAGGATTTCAGAAATAATATGGGATTATTCTTGGTAGTTTTATGAAAAATTCATCGATCGTGAATAAATTGATGAACTTTTAGATGTTAAAAAGGTATTTCTCTTATACAAACTCATTACGGATCTGGATCTGGATCTCGATAGAGGGTCCACAGGGATCAAATCCCTTGAAACCCAATACCAACTATATATTTAAAAATATGAAGCATCCACTGAATTTCTTGAGTTAGACAGATTGGGATTCAGTATATGATCTGAATCTAAGTAACATCATAACAAGGACTCAGATCCATTTAGTGGACCCAGTTCGGGTTCAGAATAATTCAGAGATGGATCTCTGAAGAGATCTAGATCACTCAAAACCTATAAGAAATAAGACGGGATCCGTTTGATGAATCCAATCTCAAAACAGAATTGGATCCATATTGATAAACATTACAAGTCCAAATATAAATCCAGAAAGTTGGATCATTTCACACACACACACACACACACACACACACACACACACATATATCAAATTTCATGGATATTCGTATTTGGACCTTAGTTCTAAATAAGACCTAGAATGGGTCTCGCATAAAATAATGTAGGGTTTGGGTCCATCTAGACCCAAACCAATAAATAACAAAACCCTAGAGCTTGAAATTGAAATTGGATCCAAATTTGGATCTAATCCAATCTCAATCATATACTCAAAAAATAAGTTTTTTGGAATAGATTTGGATTTTTAATCCAAATCCAAACCACACCTACATTATATATATATATATATATATATATATATATATGTGTGTGTGTGTGTGTGTGTGTGTGTGTGTGTGTGTGTTATAAATTTACATATTGGGTCCAAATGGACCCAACCCAATCCAACCCCTTTCCTCCTTTACGATGGTCTGGACTTGGGTTGGACCTAGTCGAATCTAACCCAGGTCCACACGCCCCCTTAACCTTGAGGTGGACCAGGGATGGATCCAAATAGGTTCAACCCAGATCCAACCCATCCCAAACCAACCCCTTCGTTTCCGTGTGTTCTACCCCGAAGACGGCCATTAGCTACATCGCGTGTTTGAGGGGTCTCAATCAGCACCACGTATGTAAGCACATGGGGCTCATATCCCCATGTTTGTCAACATCAATTAGCGTCGGAGTTCGGTGCGGTTGCAAAGACTTAAGCACCCTTTCTTGCTATTCTCGCCATGAAACGACGGTTCAAGAAAATGATAAAAATGTCCTCCATTCAAAAAAAGGGAAACGACGGTTCGAAAAAGGACAAAAATATCCTCCATCCAGAAAGTCGAGGATGATGTTAACTCTTTAAAGTCCAAACAATGAAACAAACCTAAAACACTCGCTCTTTCTTTTTCGTTTGAACTTTCCGTCATCATCTTTTTCTTCTTCCTTCTCCGTGAAACACTGTATTAAGGGAGGCAAAGAGCCGACAACCCGATGGTGATCGTCATCCTCTTTCTGCTAGCAGTGGCCAGAATGCAGCCCTTGTCCAGTAGGCAACCGACTGCGGTGACCCCTCCGCCGCCTTCGAGGGACACTTACAACAGAATCTTCTTCCAATACACCTACAATGGAGTCTTTCAAAGTATAATCCGTCCACCCCTACGTCGGCAATACTTCCGATCAGGGCTATGCCTTCCAGGCCATCCTGACACTGCTCAACACAGGCGTTCACACCCTCAAGTCTTGGCGGGCATTCATCGGGTTCTGGCACCGTGAGGACCTCATCTCAACCTCCGGCGCCATGCTCTCCGACAGGACCCACCTCCCCGCCAAATCAATGGCAAATCGCTATATCGAGTAACGATTTACAAAAATCGTGTAGCGAAAGTAAATGGCAAATCGCTATGTGATTTTTGTAAATTGCTAAATCAAGTAGCGATTTATGAAAATCACGTAGCAAAAAAAAAATGGAAAATCGCTAAATCGAGTAGTGAAAAAAATGGAAAATTGCTAAATCGAGTAGTGATTTACGAAAATCGCGTAGCAAAAACAACAACAACAGAAAATCGCGGGAAAGGGTGTTACGAAAACCTCGAGCAAGAAACAACCGAAGGAAACATATCAGCGTCACGATCAAACAAAACACTTTATTGCTCTTTTTTGACAGTTACAAGAGGGACCTGCACCGGAGGAGCCTATGGACCCCCTCCTGTAAGGGCAAAAACTCTGAATCAGGCTCCACAACTCATCAAGTTAAACCATGCTACAATATAGGATCGTCTGCTGGATGTGCATAGAGGCAGTGTGCAGGTCAGTCGGTGCTTGATGGAGCAATGTAAGATCGTCTGCTGGATGTGCATAGAGGCAGAAAGAGAAGGGACAGAGTGAGAGAGGGTTGATGTTCATGGCCTTCTTCAGGGGGATTCCTTTCTCGGATAATCCTGTAGTGCAGAAATTGGGTCTTAAATAATCATCTTCGAGGTACTTAAGCTTTTGCAACCGCTCCTTTTCTAGAATCGTTATTTTATGACACCAATGGAGGAAAGGGTACTTAAGTCTTTGCAATCACACGCTAACTGATGCTGACAAACATGAAGATACAAGCTGCACATGCTTACATACATGGCTCTCATTGGGATCCCGAACACGCGATGTAGCTAACGACCGTCTTGGGGGGGGGGGGACATATAACCTGCTTCACCCTTACAGGTCTCTCTCTCTCTCTCTCTCGGTTTAAACTGACACCCCACCTCCCTTCTCTTAACGCTTTCCCTCACTTCTCTCTCTTTGTTCTCACTCGTGCCCTGACGTCGCTACCACCGATGACCTGCCACCACTATCTAGCTAAGGTGAACTCCCTTCTTCCCTGTCTTTTTCTTCACCTTCTTCTTGCTCCTCTATTTTTCTAAGAGGACAACAACAACAACTTGATGTTGTTGTTGCTATGGGGTGGCTGGCCGAGTGAGGTGGCTGACGCTGCCCTCTGTTGCTACCTCTCTCTTCCCCTTCTTCTGACCTGCTGTTGTCAGCAACAGTTAGGGTAGCAACAACCTACCACTGCTGCCAGCTACTGCCGTCGGCAGTGTTCCGACCCTGCCGCACCACTAACGACAGGTAGGGGCTCTACACCTGTTTAGGAGGGCCACGATGGCGCCACTAGCATCGCCACCTTTAAACTTCCTAACAACAACAACATGGGTTGTTGCTATTGCCTTTCGGAGGACTCAACCAAGCTGAGCTCAGGTAAAGTCGAGCCCAGCTCTGTCTCCTTTTCGGTAGGGACAGGGCCTGGCTCGGTTACGAGTAGCTCAGTCTGACCATCATGCCTTCCCGGTCCTTTGGCCCTCTCAAGCAGCAGTAGCAAATGCTGCTACTGCTTAGAGAATGACCAAGGTTGAAATGAGCTCGGTCAAAACCAAGCTCAACTCAGTTTCGATTTGTTAAGGGGACCGAGCTTGACTCGATCACCCTGACCTTCCCTTCGACCGAGTCTGACTTGGTCCATTGTGATCGATCTCGGCTCGATCAAGCCCCCCTGTCCTCTTTTGAACCAAGCCTGACTTGATCTTTTGCCCTAGTCGGCTCGACATTTTGGGCCCAACTCCCTCCTTGTTAGGGTGGGCTCGACTTGAACTCAACCGAGCATGGCTCAGTTGAGACCCAACCAAGCCAAGCCCCTTTCCCTCTTTTCTTTCTGGGCCAGGCTCGGTTACACCGCGCCATCTCGGTCTTGGGGTGGCTTCCCCATAAACCAATTCAAGCTCAGTTTCCTCAAACTTGAGTCTGACTCGGTTCACCATCATCGAGCTTGGCTCAATTTCCCCAAACCGAGCCAAGCTCGGGTTTTTTTGTCAAAACCAAGCGGGTTCATTCAAAACCAATTCTGACTCTGTCCTTTTTGCTCCTTATGAGCGACTTGGCACAGTTGGACCCTAGTCAAGCCATGCATCATCTTTTTGACACATCAGAGTCTTTTCAGGTCATTCCATAAAGCTGAGCTATCTCAGTTTAGCCACCGTGAGTATGGCTTGTACCGGTCAGTTCAAGCAAGGATCGGGTTCGACCCAGACGATGCGATAATTGCCTACTTTCACTAGAAAATGGTTCTATAACCTCATTCTTTATGTAGTTCAATAACAACCCTTTTGAGCGCATCATATCAGTGCAATTGACGAGACTTCGTACCATCATAATGAATACCGAGGTGCGAACAAGCTAGCACCTATGCTTAAAATCGTTAAGAATTCAAACTATCTCTAAGGTAGAGAAAAACGCATGTGATGATGGCGATTGAACATTTCTAATATATGTATTTATATTTATGTCAAATATAAATATAATATTATTATACATGTATGTATATATATATATATGCATATATATTTACTTCAAGTACATAGTTTTGCATACTTTGGCTTTTTTTATAATTATGAATTTATTTCAAGTTTAAAGTTTTGCATACTTCTGCTTTATTTATGATGGTCTTTCTGGTGAAAGTTGCTTTGTTATATATATATATACATATATATATATACATATATATATATAGATGACATAATTTTGCATATTTTTATTCTATTTTAAATTATGCATTTATTTAAAGTCTACAATTTTGCGTACTTCTGCTTTATTTATGATGGCCTTTTGGCAGACATTGCATTGTTATATGTGTAATTATATATACATATGTAATTATTCAGAATTTATAGTTTTATGTATTCATGTTTTATTTAAATTATGCAGTTTTGCATACTTTCGCTTTATTTATGATGACCTTTTTGGTGGACACTGCTTTGTTATATGTGTAATTATATATATACGTATATAATTATTTAGAGTATGCAGTTTTGCATACTCCTACTTACTTTAAATTATGTGAGCATTTATTTAAAGTCACAATTTTGCATGTTTCTGCTTTAATTTGATTTCAAAATGGCTCACATGTGAAGTTTTAAGTCTGCATGCCTCTGGTATTTTGCAAAATAAAACAAGTGTTTTATGTTTGCATACGCAAGATATTTGGCATTGATATGCGCTACCAATCCTGCAAATAAAGTTGGACTCCCGTGCTTGCATGCATCAAAGATTCCTCATCAGTATGCATCAAACATCCTTTAAATATCGAAGTGTACTTTGAAGAACTATCCCTACCGGGTTCAAACTTTAAATATGATGAGACTGTCATGACTCAGGTATTCACAATTGTGTCTTCTCTTTGAACCAATGAACTTGAGACTTTGACCACGTAGACTTCGATCATACTTATGTCAAGTTCATTTATTTTTTATCCAAGAACGAATCAGATATGCTCCCGACCTCAGGTTCAGAATATCATGAATTCTCAAATTTCTCGATTGATTTCTTTTAAAAACCAGATGTATTCTCATTGCAGTAGTACTATTAGACATGCCAGACATGCTCATACGCCTATGAATGATTTGAGGGTTTTTATAAACCTTGTTGTGTAATAATGCACAGTATAACAAAAAAATCATGTACAAATACTTGGATAGCCTTAACAGGTAAGATGCTTGCTTCAGTTTGAAAGACTAGAGCATGGTGAATGGGTTGCTGGATAAAAGAAGACTTGATACACCCATTCATGCTTGAGTTCTATCAAGAGAGAGGATAGGAGGTATAACCTCCGATAGACAATGTTGTTAACATCTATACTAATCGAGTGACAATGAATCAACATCCTTGGTCATTGGAGTTAGCAGATAGGGCTACTAATTATTATCTTAAGTGGTAGATCCTACAACTTCTGCAGAAGTTAGGATGCATCTCTTGTTTATTCCTGCCTCTGAAGAATTCTCTCTCAGTCCCTAAAACCGTCCCCTTTGGATCGAACTCAGCTAGCCATCTGGGTTATCAATTTACATGAAATAATAAACCCATGAATGGTCTTAATTGTTTCTATAATTTCTTCCCGTGAGTACCCACAAGTAGGTAATTATCGAAACAAAGATGTGATGTTTGTCCTGCTTATTCAAAATAGAAGTGATACCCTATCTATACAAATTCGCGCTTCGTTCAATTTTGTATGATCTAAAGTTTTGAAGCATGATAAATACCTGTATTAGTCTTGTTACACTTGTCTAACATCATTGTACCTACCACGCTTTCATGAGTATGAATCATTTTATGGGATCTAGGTGACAAGTATACCGATCCTGCCGGCGATGGCTTGATGACACAATGTTATCAATAATCCATTCTCTCTGTTGTTTCCTAAGCATATTTTGACTTTTTGTAAAAGGATTTTTGTATAACTCTGTTTTGGTATAAAGCTTTGTATTTTAATCTTCATGATTTTAATGAATGTATGTAAATGCATGTTCAAAATCCAAGACATTTGATGATCCAATTCATTTATTGGAAATCTCGCATATAATCCGCCCAGGATTCACTGACTTGGTCTTTGTAAACCACTACTTTCGCTGAAATATCATTTATAACTCTGAAAAAGGATTGACTACAACTTTGGTTTTAATTTTTCCTAAATTTTATAAGTTAAAACTTCTAGGGCATTACAACTTTGGTATTAGAGTGACAAAGAACAATGTGATTCTTGATCGTCCAACATCTGCATCGTACTATAAGTATTTTTGTGTAATCTTTTTGTATCTATCCTTAGTATTTTTTTTTTTGGAATAGATGACATATAATGAGATGGTCGAGGCGATAAATGCCTTGACAGAGGCTGTTGAATAACTACAAACATCTCTCTAGAACAAAGATCATGGTGAGTAGGTAGGTTCCCGAAAACACTGACCTAAGATGATCTGGTGATGGGTTGGACTGTCGTCGATGCCACCAAGTTATGCACTTGACTCACCTTATTATACACCAACTACTCCCCCGTACATACCAAAATCATCTATCAACACTCTAACCTTGCCCTCTTCTCCTCTGTGCAAACTTAGGAGCATGGGTAATATGAGAAACTATGTTAGGCATTACTCGTATCGTTCTTTGAGAAAATATGGAATGTAAGGGTTTTTTAGTTTTAGTTTTAGAGTCAATGAACTCCTATTTGATGAATTTTCTTTCTACAAGGTCAACCAACAATGTTGGTTTTTTGTAACACATTTGGTTGTACTACCTTCTCAGTATGCCTCAAATGCTTTATCGAATCTTGATATAATCATCATTTGATACAAATAAAAGATGACTCGATGTACCAATGGTGAATCATCCGACGAATGGTCAAAACAACATGGATTCATTATGGCTTTCCTCAATACCTTAACCACAACCATCAGGAGCTAAGTATGTGCCCAATAGGAACATGTTACAACCATAAGAACAAGCCATCATCAAAATGTGGTCACATATGAAAAGTTTTTGAAGTTAGACCCTTCGACCTTCACATGCAGGTTTGATCCAGAGCTCATTTAGAGCTAGGTTGAGGAAACCGAATGAGCCTTTCGGGTACAGTCAATGCCAAAAGAGAAAAAAATGGATTTTGGTACTTATCTTAAGGATAATGTTAGAAAATTATGAGACACGACTCAAGGAGTCCATTTTCCCGGAGTGAAAGTTATTCCTTGAGAAGCTTTTTGGAGAGCTTTCCTAGAGAATTACTTTCTCCTCGATGCTCATGACGATAAGAAGGTAGAATTCCTGAAACTATGCTAGAAAAACCTAAGTTTGGTGGATTAAACCACCAAGTTTCAGAACCTGAAATGGTATTGCTCTAACCTTTTTGCAGATGATCATGAGCGAACAAATAAGTTTATTCGAAGGCTCAAAGAAGGGCCCAGTTACAGGTGCTGACCAGCATACCCTCGATTTTTCCCACTGTCATTGTGGTAGCCACCCTATATTAGGTTGGGTCCAATGGACCCAGCCCAATCCAAAATGAATATATATGAATATATATATATATATATATATATATATATATATATATATATATATATATATATATATATATATATATATATATATATATATATATACATAAATTGGATCAAGTTGGGTCCAACCCAATCCGACCCCTATCCCTCTTTACGATAGTCTGGACTTGGGTTGGACCTAGTCAGATCTAACCCAGGTCCACACCCTGACATGCCCCCTTGACCTTAAGGTGGATCAAGGTTGGATCCAACCCAGACCCAAACCATCCCAAACTGACCCCCTATTTCCTATTTAAACTCCTTACATGGTTCTCTCACTTCTCTTTCTCTCTCGGTCAGTTTAAACCAACACCCCACCTCCCTTCTCTCAACACTTTCCCTCAATTCTCTCACTATGTTCTCGCTTGTGCCTCGATGCCACCACCATCACTCGGCTAAGGTGAGGTCCCTTCCTCCTTGTCTTCTTCTTCCTCTATTTTTTTAAAGGATAGAAGCAACAACTTGCTGTTGCTGTTGCCCCTCTCTGCCTCTTCTTTCGACCAGGTGTTGTTGATAGTAGTTGGGGTAGTAGCAACCTACTATTGCTACTGCGAGTCACTGTCGTTGGCAATGGCCCGACCCAAGCTGCTCTATTGGTGGTAGGCAAGGGCCTACAACAACGCCACTAGCATTGTCGTCGCCCTCAAACTTCCCGGTAGTAGCAACATAGGTTGTTGTTGCTGCCTTTCAAAGGACTCAGTCAAGCTGAGCACAACTCAGTCTCCTTTGGGGTCAGGATCAGGCTTGGCTCGACTGTGAATCAAGCCAGCTCAGTTTGATTGTCATGACTCCCCAGTCCTTTGGCCCTCTCGAGCAGCAGATGTTGCTGCTGCCTGGAGAACAACCAAGGTCGAGCTAAGCTTAGTCGAAACCAAGCCCAACTCAGTCCCTATTTGTTAAGGGGACCTAGCTCAACTTGGTCTCCCTGCCGTAACCTTGGACCGAGTCTAACTCAGTCCATTGTCACCAAGCATGGCTTGATCACGCCCCCCCTGTCCTCTTTTGAACCAAGCCCAACTCGGTGTTCTAGCTGAGTTGACTTGACCTTTTGGGCCCAACCCCCTCCCTCTTAGGGTGGGCTCAGTTCGGACTCAATCGAGCACTCGGTTGAGACCCAGCCAAGCCCAACCACCATCCCTCTTTTCTTTTCGGGTCTAGCTTGGTCTTGGGGATGCTTCCTCACAAACCGAGTCAAACTTGGTTTCCTCGAAGCCGAGCTTGACACGGTTCACCATCATTGAGCTTGGCTTGGTTTCCCCAAACTGAGCCAAGCTCACATTTTTTTTGTCAAAGCTAAGCAATTTCGGTCACAACCAAGTCCAACTTGGTCTTTTTGCCCCTTGATGAGCAGCTTGGCTCGGTTGGACCCTTGCTAAGACATGCATCATCTTTTTGATGCATCAGAGTCTTTTCGGGTCGTTTCATAAAGCCAAGCCACCTCGGGTTAGCCACCATGAGCCTGACTTGGACCAGTCAGCTCAAGCAAGGATCAAGTTTGACTCGAATGACGCGATAATTGCCTCCTTTTTGCCATAAAATGGCTCTGTAACCTCATTCTTTATGCAGTTCGATAAAAAACCTTTTGAGTACACCATCTCGGTGTAACTGGCAAGACTTCATACCTCTGGTATGAATACTAAGGCACGAACAAGCTGACACCTACGCTCAGAATCGTCAAGCATTCAAACTACCTCTAAGGTATGGAAAAATACATGCGATGATGGCGATGGAACATTTCTAATATATGTATTTATATTTACATCAAATGTAAATATAATGTTATTATACATGTATATATAGATGCATAAACATTTACCTCAAGTATGCAGTTTTGCATAATTTGGCTTTCTTTAGAATTGTGAATTTATTTTAAGTATATAGTTTTGAGTAATTTTGCTTTATTTATGATGGCCTTTATAGTGAATGCTGCTTTGTTATATATATATATATTTATATATATATAAAATTATTTATGTGACACAAATTTGCATATTCTTGTTTTATTTTAAATTATGCATTTACTTAAAGTATATAATTTTGCATACTTTTGCTTTATTTATAATGGCCTTTTGGCAGACGTTACTTTGTTATATGCGTAATTATATATACGTATATAATTATTCAAAGTATATAGTTTTGTGTATTCATGTTCTATTTAAATTACGCAATTTTGCATATTTTTGCTTTAATTTGATTTCAAAATGCCTCACATGTGAAGTTTTAATGGATGTATAGAAATGCATGTTCAAAATCCAAGACATTTAATGATTGAATTCACTTATTGAAAATCTCGCCCGTAATCTGCCTAGGGTTCACTGACTTGATCTTTGCAAACCACTACTTTCACTGACTTGTTGTGATTCAATGTTTAAAATGCTACACATATGTGTGTTTGAAGCATGTTTATAAGATAAGTATATTGAGTGTTGCAATTTATTGATTAAATTATTATATATACACATGTTTAAAGCATGTTTTTAAAATATATATTCATTAAATTGTATATATGTGTGTATGAAGTATGTTTATAGGATAGCATGTATGAAACATATTTTTAGGATAATTAGATTGATTCTTGTAAATCAATATCTAAAATATATTTGTGTGTAAGCATATTTGTAAGACAAGTTCTTTGAATATTGTAATCCAATGATTAATTTGTCACATATGTATGTGATTTGAATTTGAGTATTATATTCAATAATTAAAGTACAACATTTGATTAATTCCAACAAAATTAATTATGATTGCAGGATCCACAACCAAAAGATTCGCATCCTGCATGCACTGATTTTACTGGTTCCAAGCACATGAATGGTTCTTAACATTAACAGAGGAAGCTAAAGACTGATCAGATGCATTTTTGAAAATTCTTGAAGGTTACAATATGAAACCTAAATCACAGTCACTTAGAGTCCATTGTTTAGTTTTGAAATCCAGCAACAACACAATTCAATTTTTAGATATTAAAATGACCATAAAGTTGGAAGATGTGACACAAATAACCATATTTAAGTGACAAGAAATACCAGTGAGTGTGCATCAGTGAAAGATTTCAAGAACATGTGTGAAGTTTATTTGGGTGCAAAGGAGAATGCATTTAAAGGTTAAAGACTGAAGTTATCATAGTTGAGGAAACCACTATAACCATAGACAGTGTTTTAATCCGACTATGGTGAACAAGACAATAACACAATTATTTTTTGGAAGTCCAAAAATGGAGATTCCTATGCCAAAATCTACTAAGGGTAAGATGTTGCTTTTCCGATATGGTCCAATCAATGAGAATCCCTAACTTCATGGGAGTTTCTCAACACGGAGGGCAGTTCCATGTCCTTGACCCTCCTTCCTAACTGTTCCCCGTGAGAATTTTTTCGTGGAAGGTGAAAGGCCTGTGGAGAGCGTGCTCAAATTCTTTATGAATTTGGATTCCTAAAGAGTGTAACAATGCCTACAAAGCTAATTAAATATAAGAGTCCTAGAGTGTATTCCAGTTTGTAAGGATAATCCATCAGATTGGTTTCCTACAGATTTAGATATTTTAGTTGTCATTGAATTATGTACTGGTCGGGGTCTGCCTAACCCTAGCTGGAAGAACCCAATAGATGCATTCAACGTGGTTCATTGATCAGGAACTTCATTGGAGATAAACAACGGGGAGGCCCTGCAAGGTTGGTAGGAGCTGTCAATTTACGTCTCCTTATGGTGGGAAGTTGCAGGTTCAAACCCCAGAGGGGAACGTTGAATAATAACTGGTGGGGTCTGCCTAACCCCAGCTTTTACATTTTAACATAAAGACATGATTTGTTTCAACCATCGATTTTTTTTTTTCAATTTAAAAGCTTTTAAGAAACATGGTTATGCAATACAACCGAACAACCCAAAACATATGCTTGATTAAACCAACCAGGTATTTTATAAAGGTTGATCTACAAACATATTTTAAAAAACCAGTGAAACCAACTGGTTTTATTAGCGAGCCTATAATATACATGTAAGTTAATCAAGCATTAAGCCTTTATATCAACATTAGCAGTGTTTCATATATTAAAGTGACCAAAACACCCTCAAACCCAATGTATGTTTAAAACTACAGTCGTTTTTAGGGTTAGAAAAATTACTTTCATCTTTTAAATTAAAACCACTCATGTATTTTGTAGATGTTTTATTATATTTTTTTACTTTTTCATCTCCAGCACAAGAAAAAAACAATCTTAAACTAATTATATATTTTCAAAAAAGCCATTTTTAGCATGTTCTGACCATTTAAATAATGTAAGCATTACCAACTTCAATATAATAAACCAAACAACATCAATGGAAGTATGGAGAATGTTTCGGACACCCAGCCACGACCACTCCCGGTGAGAAAAAACGTTATTAGCTCATTTATGTTTTTGACTTTATAAATCGCCTCTCCACCCCCATGTGTAACATATAATAATTATGATTTAAAGTAATCAATTTTTTGTATTCATTTCAATTGTTAGATTGAAAATAATCAATAGTTTAATAAGAGTGAGTGGGGCCTCCTGAGCACCCTATCACATATATATATATATATATATATATATATATATATATATATATATATATATATATATATATATATATATATATATAAATAAAGTGAGATTTGCCATGACATTCAATGAGTTTTTTTATTAATTGTTGTTATTTAACTTGGGCAATGAATGTTGGCTAATGACTTTGCCATTTAAGTTGGATGTTGAATGCCATCACAAGGCCGTTTCATCTCCAAATCCAACTATAAATATGTACAAGGCCTATGAGGTGGGAGTCGTAGCGTGAAGCAGCGATCATAAAGCACATCTCAAAGGCAATATATCATCATATATATCAACATGAAGAGTGCTCAAGTGTTTCTTTTGATGGTGTTGGTTCTGAGTGCAATGGTGAGCCCGTTGCAAGCACATGCTTCAGGTCCCTGGGCTTTGGGTCCGTGGGCTCCGGGGCCCTTTTCCTTTGATGCAAGCGCTTCTGCTCCAGATGAAGCAGACCAAATATTTGTGTGTCTGTCGACCTTAAGCAAATATGGATCAGAGTATTCAGACTTTGTAGAGAAGGGAAAGACCCCAAGTGACTCGGCTTGTGAGGCCCTTAAGGCCCTTGTTCATCTTCCACAAGAATGCTTAGATGTGTTGCCCTTTGTATTGAACACCACTGAGACCGTCGCCAAGTCACTGGAGTCGGCTTGCGGAGTGGTTAGATCCCCTTCCCCATCACCCATCTGATTAATGAATCTGTACGTGCATGGAGGGAAATTAAGGGGAGAGGTTCTGAAGCTTGTATCTCTCTCTCTCTCTCTCTCTCTCTCTCTCTCTCTCTCTAAGTAGTTCATTGATGTTGGGCATGTATCTCCTCGTGTACTAGAGATTGGATTTTGCTAATAAATAGTGCCTTTTTGTTAGAAAAATATTGATAACCTATATCACTAAAATACAATACTCTAGTAAGACAGATGTATTCTGGTTCATTCATCAGCAACTTCATTGGAGATTACCAGCGGGGCCTCTGCATGGTTGGTCGGAGCTGTCAGTGCACGTCTCATTGTGCTGTGACGTTGAAGGTTCAAACTCCAGTGGAACGTTGAATAGTACCCGGTTGTTGTTTGCCTAACCCCAGCATTAACATAAAGTCATGATTTTTTTCAACTATGGATTTTTTTTTTGATTTAAAAGCTCTTAAGAAACCTGGTTATGCAATACAACCGAACAACCCAAAACATAAGATTGATTAATTAAGGGAACCAGGTATTTTATAAAGGTTGATCTACAAAAATATTTTAAAAAACCAGTGAAAACAACTGGTCTTATTAGCGAGTCAATGATATACATGTAGGTTAATCTACCATTAGGCCTTTATATCAACATTACCAGTGTTCCATATATTAAAGTGACCAAAACACCCTCAAAACCAATGTATGTTTAAAACTATAGTCGTTTTTAGGGTTAGAAAAATTACTTTCTTTTTTTTTTTAAAAAATCACTCATGCATTTTGTAACTTTTTTTATTATCTTTTTTACTTTTTCTTCTCCAAAACAAGAAAAAAACAATCTTAAAATAATTATATATTTTTAAAAATGCCATTTTTAGCACGTTCCGACCATTTAAATCAATTAAGCATTGCTAACTTCAATATAATATACCAAACAACATTAATGGATGTATGGAGAACGTTTCTGACAGCCTTGACCTCACCCGGTGCGAAAAAGATTAATAGCTCATTTATGTTTTTGATTTTAGAAACAGCCATTCCACCCCGTTTGTAACACATAATAATTATGATTTCAAGAAATCAGTTTTCAGCATTCATTTCAATTGTTAGATTGAAAATAATCAATCGTTTAAAAAGAGTGAGTAGGGCCTTGGTCCCGGGAGCACCCTATCATATATATATATATATATATATATATATATATATATATATATATATATATATATATAGAGAGAGAGAGAGAGAGAGAGAGAGAGAGAGAGAGAGAGAGAGAGAGAGAGAGAGAGAGAGAGATTCCCCGTGACATTCAATGAGTTTTTTATTAGTTGTTGTTTTTTAACTTGGGAAATGAATGTTGGCTAATGACTTTGCCATTTAAGTTGGATGATAAATGCCATCACAAGGAAGTTTCATCTTCAAACTCAAATATAAATATGTTCAAAGCCTATGGTGTGAAGGGGCAATCAAGAAGCACATCTCAAAGGCAATATATCATCATATATATATATATCAATATGAAGAGCGCTGAGGTGTTGCTTTTGCTGGTATTGGTGTTGAGTGAATTGGTGAGCCCACTGCAGGCACCGGCTTTAGGTCCCTAGTCTTCGGGTCCGTGGGCTCCAGGGCCCTTTTCATTTTATGCAGGCGCTTCTGCTCCCGATGAAGCAGACCAAATATTCACTTGCCTATCGACCTTAAGGAAATATAGTGCAGAGTATTCAGACTTTGTAGAGAAGGGAAAGAACCCAAGTAACTCGGTCTGTGAGTCCCTCAGATATCTTCCACAAGAATGCTTAGATGTGTTTCCGTTTGTGTTGAACACTACTGAGACGGTCACCAAGTCACTAGAGTTGGCTTGTGGGGCTGGTTAGATCCACTTCCCCCATCACCCATCTGATTAATGAATTTGTACATAGAGGAAGGGAAATGAGAGAAATTATGAAGCTTGGATCCCTCTCTCTCTCTCTTTTCATCTCTTTCTCCCTCTAAGTAGTTAATTGATGTTGGGCATGTTTCGATGTACTAAAAATGAGATCTTGCTAATAAATAGTGGCTTTTTGTTAGAAAAATATTGATAACCTATATCACTGAAATATGGGCACGACCCAACATGCAACTTGGGTAAGCGGTTAAGATCAGGTCATTTGTCAAATGATATTTTTTTTCATCCAATAATCATATCCGCTGAAAGATATTCTATGATTATTTCAAGTGACACTCTTGTTTTTTCTCCCAAACATCGTTAATAGAGAGTGACACCGATTGCATTAAAAAAAAATCATAAATAGTGTATCTCTCAACGGATAGGATTCTCGACCTGATCCTAACCCTGAGATCATTTGTCAAATGAGATTTTTCTCATCTCACAATCCAGTCCTTTGAAAGATATGCTATGATTATTCCATGTAGCACATCTTGCATGCACCGATTTTACTGATTCTAAGCACGAGTTGTTCCTAACATTTACAGAGGAAGCAAAGGATTGACAAGATCATAAACATTTTTAAAAAAATTTGGTCACATCATAAAATCTCGATCACAATCTCACAGTGTCCATTGTTTAGTTTTGAAAGCAACAACACATTTCAATTTTTAGATATTGAAATGATCATAATGTTGAAAGATGTGACATAAATCACCGGATTTAAGTGACATAAAGAGCTAGTGACTGTGCATCGGTGAGAAGATTTGAAGCACATGTATAAAGTTTATTTGGGTGCGAAGAAAAATGCATTTAAAGGTAAAAGAATGAAGTTATCATGATTGAGGAACCACTATAACCACATACAATGCCTGAATCCAACGATGGTGAACAAGAGGATAACACAATTATTTTGTGGAAGTCCAAAGATGAAGATTTTGATGCCAAAATCTAGTAAAGGGTCTGATATTGCTTCTTCGGATATGGTTCAATCAATGAAAATCCATAACTTCAACGGAGTTTCCATGATGGGCCGCCATGACAATTGGCACCAAACTTAAAATCATGCCTAATTCTAGTTATTTGCCGAATCTCAACAAGGACAGTTCCATGTCCTCGACGTTCCTTCCTGATTGTTCCGCTCACATTCTTTATGCATTTGGATTCCTACTGAATTCATCAATGCTCCAAAAAGCTAAGTAAATCTCAGTCTCCTAGAGTGTATTCCAGTTTGGACGGATAATCCACCAGATCGGTTTCCTTCATATTTAGATACGCAAGTTATCGTTGATTTATGTACTCGTCGGGGTCTGACTAACCCTAACCCCAGCTGGTCAATCTCCCAAAAAAAAGTTGGCCACACTCACCGTACTCTAGTAAGAACCCAGGTACATCTTATATGATCAATCCAACCGATAGATGCATTCCGGTTCATTGATCAGGAACTTAATTGGAGATCACCAACGGAACCTCTGCATGGTTGGTATGAACTCTCCGTGCACGTCCCATTGTGATGGGCCGTTGCAGGTTCAATCCCCAGTGGAACGTTTAATAATAACTGGTGGTTGTCAGACTAACCCTTTAACATAAAGTCATGATTTTTTTTTTCGATTTAAAAGCTCTTAAGAAACCTGGTTATGCAATACAAACGACCAACCCAAAACATATGCTTGATTAAGGGAACCAGGTATTTTATAAAGGTTGATCTACAAAAATATTAAAAAAAAACCAGTGAAAACAACTGGTTTTATTAGCGAGTTAATGATATACCTGTGGGTTAATCTAGCAATAGGTCTTTATATCAACATATTAGCAGTCTTTCATATATTAAAGTGACCAAAACACCCTCAAAACCAATGTATGTTTAAAACTACAGTCGTTTTTAGGGTTAGAAAAATTTCTTTCATTTTTTAAATTAAAACCACTCACGTATTTTGTATTTTTAATTTTTTTTTTTTTACTTTTTCTTATCCAAAACAAGAAAAAAACAATCTTAAAATAATAATATATTTTCAAAAATGCCATTTTTAGCATGTTCTGACCATTTAAATCAATTAAGCATTGCCAACTTCAATATAATAAACCAAACAACATCAATGGATGTATGGAGAACGTTTCTGACAGCCAGCCGTGACCTCTCCCGGTGAGAAAAAACGTTAATAGCTCATTTATGTTTTCGATTTTTAGAAACCGGCTTTCCACCCCTTTTGAAATACATAATAATTATGATAGCAAGAAATCAGTTTTCAGCATTCATTTCAATTGTTAGATTGAAAATAATCAATGGTTTAATAAGAGTGAGTAAGGCCCCGGGAGCACCCTATCATATATATATATATATATATATATATATATATATATATATATATATATATATATATATATATATATATAGAGAGAGAGAGAGAGAGAGAGAGAGAGAGAGAGAGATTCACCATGACATTCAACGAGTATTTTTTATTAATCGTTGTTATTTAACTTGGGCAATGAATGTTGGCTAATGACTTTGACATTTAATTTGGATGGTGAATGCCATCACAAGGCAGTTTCATCTCCAAACCCAACTATAAATATGTACAAGGCTTATGGTGTTAAGGAGCCATCACTAAGCATACCTCAAAGGCAATATATCATCATATATATCAATATGAAGAGCGCTCAGGTGTTGCTTTTGCTGTTTTTGGTGTTGGCTGCGTTGGTGAGCCCACTACAAGCACAGGCTTCAGGTCCGTGGGCTCCAAGGCCCTTTTCCTTTGATGCAAGCGCTCCTACTCCCGATGAAGCAGACCAAATATTTGTGTGTCTGTCGACCTTAAGCAAATATGGCACAGAGTATTCAGACTTTGTTGAGAAGGGAAAGACCCCAAGTGACTTGGCCTGTGAGGCCCTTAAGGCCCTCGATCATCTTCCACAAGAATGCTTAGATTTGTTGCCGTTTCTGTTGAACACCACTGAGACCGTCGCCAAGTCACTAGAGTCGGCCTGTGGGGTGGTTAGATCCCCTTCCCCATCACCCATCTGATTAATGAATATGTACCTGAATGGAGGGAAATGGGAGAGATTCTGAAACTGAGATCCCTCTCTCTCTCTCCCTCTCTCCATGTCTTTCTCTCTCTAAATAGTTCATTGATGTTGGGCATGTATCTTCTCGATGTACAAGAGATTGGATCTTGATAATAAATAGTGCCTTTTTGTTAGAAAATTATTGATAACCTATATCACTCAAATATGGGCACGACCCATCATACAACTTGGGTAGGGGGTTCAAGTTAGGTCATTTGTCAAATGATATTTTTTCTCATCTGACATTCCTGTTCTCTGAAAGATATTATAAGATTATTTCACCCAAACGCCGTTAACGGAGTGACACCGACTGCGTTAAAAAAAAATCATCAATACCATATCTCTCAACGGACAGGATTGTCAACCTAATACTAACCCTCAGATCATTTATCAAATGAGATTTTTTCTCATGTGACAATCCTGTTCGTTGAAGGATATGCTATGATTATTTCACGTGGAACATCCTGCGTGCAATGATTTTACTGATTCCAAGCATACGAGTGATTCTTAAATTTAACAGGAGAAGCAAAAGACTGGGTAGATAAGATGCATTTTTGAAATGTTTTGAAAGTCACATCATGAAATCTCGATCATAGACTTTTAGAGTACATTGTTTAGTTTTGAAATCCAGCAACAATATATTTCAATTTGTAGATTTTGAGATGACTATAATGTTGGGTGACATACATCGGTGAGAAGATTTCAAGCACATGTGTAAACTTTATTTGAGTGTGAAGGAGAATGCATTCAAAACTGAAAAACTGAAGTTATCATGATCAAAGAACCACTATAACCACATACACTGCCTAATCCGACAATGGCTAACAAGACTAACACAATTATTTTTTGGAAGTCCAGAGATAAGATTACGATGCTAAAATCTAGTATGGGGTCTGATGTTGATTCTTTAGATATGGTTGAATCAATGAAAAACCCCTAACTTCAAGGGAGTTTGCAAGACGGGTCAGACAAGACAAGTGGCACAGACCCTCCTTCCTAACTGTTCCCAGTGAGAGTTTTTTCGTGGAATGTGAAAGGCCTGTGGAGAGCGCTCACATTCTTTATGCATTTGGATTCCTAAAAAGTGTATTCCAGTTTGTATGGATAATCAGATTGGTTTCCTTCAGATTTAGATATTTCAGTTATCATTGATTTATGTACAGGTCGGGGTCTGCCTAACCCCAGCTTGTCAATCTCCCAAAAAAAAATGGGTCACAGTTACCGTACTCTAGTAAGAACCCATAGGTACATCTTATATGATCAATCCGACCAATAGATACATTCAACGTGGTTCATTGATCAGGAACTTCGTTGGAGATATACAACGGGGGAGGCCCTGCATGGTTGGTAGGAGCTATCAATTTACGTCTCCTTGTGGTGGGACGTTGCAGGTTCAAACCCCAGAGGGGAACGTTGAATAATAACTGGTGGGGTCTGCTTGACCCCAGCTTTAACATCTTAACATAAACACATGATTTGTTTCAACCATAGATTTTTTTTTCAATTTAAAAGCTTTTAAGAAACCTGGTTATGCAATACAACCGAACAACCCAAAACATATGCTTGATTAAACCTACCAGGTATTTTATAAAGGTTGATCTACAAACATATTTTAGAAAACCAGTGAAAACAACTGGTTTTATTAGGGAGCCCATGATATACATGCATGTAGGCTAATATCTAGCGTTAGGCCTTTATATCAATATTAGCAGCGTCCGATATATTAAAGAGACCAAAACATCCTGAAAACCAATGTATGTTTAAAACAACAGTCGTATTTTGGGTTAGAAAAATTACTTTCATTTTTCAAATTAAAACGACTCATGTATTTTGTAGTTTTTTATTATCCTTTTTAACTTTTTCTTCTCCAAAACAAGAAAAAAACAATCTTAAAATAATTATATAGCATGTTCTGACTATTTAAATAAATTAGGCATTGCCAACTTCAATATAATAAACCAAACAACATCAATGTATATATGGAGAATGTTTCTGACAGTCAGCCATGACCTCACCCGGAGAGAAAAACGTTAATAGCTCATTTATGTTTTCGATATTAGAAACGGCCTTTCCAACCCTTTTGTAACACATAATAATTATGATTTCAAGAAATCATTTTTCAACATTCATTTCAATTGTTAGACTGAAAATAATCAATAGTTTAATAAGAGTGAGTAGGGCCTCCGGAGAACCCTATCATAATATATATATATATATATATATATATATATATATATATATATATATATATATATATATATATATATATATATATAGAGAGAGAGAGAGAGAGAGAGAGAGAGAGAGAGAGAGAGAGAGAGAGATTTGCCATGACGTTCAATGAATTTTTTTTGTTAATTGTTGTTATTTAAGTTGGGCTATCAATGTTGGCTAATGACTTTGCCATTTAAGTTGGATGATGAATGCCATCACAAGGCAGTTTCATCCCCAAATCCAACTATAAATATGTACAAGGACTATGAGGTGGCAGTCGTGGTGTGAAGCAGCGATCAAAAAGCACATCTCAGAGGCAATATATCATCATATATATCAACATGAAGAGTGCTAGGTGTTTCTTTTGCTGGTGTTGGTAATGAGTGCAATGGTGAGCCCGTTGCAAGCACAGGCTTCAGGTCCGTGGGCTCCGGGTCCGTGGGCTCCAGGGCCCTTTTCCTTTGATTCAAGCGCTTCTGCTCCTGATGAAGCAGACCAAATATTCGTGTGTCTCTCGACCTTAAGCAAATATGGCTCATAGTATTCAGACTTTGTAGAGAAGGGAAAGACCCCAAGTGACTCGCCCTGTGAAGCCCGTAAGGCCCTTGTTCATCTTCCACAAGAATCCTTAGATGTGTTGCCCTTTGTGTTGAACACCACTGAGACCGTCGCCAAGAAACTAGAGTCGGCTTGCGGAGTGATTAGATCCCCTTCCCCATCACCCATCTGATTAATGAATTTGTACGTGCATGGAGGGAAAGGGGGGAGGTTCTGAAGCTTGTATCTCTCTCTCTCTCATCTCTTACTCTCTAAGTAGTTCATTGACGTTGGGCATGTATCTCCTCGTGTAGTAGAGATTGGATGTTACTAATAAATAGTGCCTTTTTGTTAGAAAAATATTGTTAACCTATGTCACTAAAATACCGTACTCTAGTAAGAAACCCATAGGTACATCTTATATGATCAATCCAACCGATAGATGCATTTTGCTTCATTCATCAGGAACATCATTGAGATCACCAACGGGGGCTCTGTATGGTTGGTAGGAGCTGTCAGTGCACGTCGCATTGGGGTAGGATGTTGCAGGTTCAAACTCCAGTGGAACTATGAATAATAACTGGTGGTTGTTTGCCAAACCCCAGCAATAAAATAAAGTCCTGATTTTTTTTGGATTTAAAAGCTCTTAAGAAACCTGCTTATGCAATACACCCGAACAACCCAAAACATATGCTTGATTAAACAAACCAGGCATTTTGTAAAGGTTGATCTACAAAAATAATTTAAAAAACCAGTGAAAACAACAAGTTTTAATAGCGAGCCAATGATATACAAGTAGGCTAATCTAGCATTAGGCCTTTATATCAACATTAGCAGTGTTCCATATATTAAAGTGACCAAAACATCCTCAAAACCAATGTATGTTTAAAACAACAGTCGTATTTAGGGTTAGTAAAATTACTTTCATTTTTCAAATTAAAACCACCCATGTATTTTGTAGTTTTTTAAAAATCTTTTTTAACTTTTTCTTCTCCAAAACAAGAAAAAAACAATCTTAAAATAATTATATATTTTCAAAAATAACATTTTTAGCATGTTCTGACTATTTAAATAAATTAGGCATTGCCAACTTCAATATAATAAATCAAACAACATAGATGGAAGTATGGAGAACGTTTCAGACAGCCAGCCACGACCTCTCCCGAGAGAAAAACGTTAATAGCCCATTTATGTTTTTGGCTTTAGAAACCGCCCCTCCACCCTTTGTGTAACACATAATAATTTTGATTTTAAGAAATCAAAATTTTGCATTCATTTCAATTGTTAAATTGAAAATAATCAGTAGTTTAATAAGCGTGAGTCGGCCCTCGGGAACACCTATATATATATATATATATATATATATATATATATATATATATATATATATATATATATATATATATATATATTGGGAAATGAATGTTGTTTAATGACTTTGCCATTTAAGTTGGATGGTGAATGCCATCACATGGAAGTTTCATCTTCAAACCCAACTAGAAATATGTACAAAACCTATGGTGTGAAGGAGCGATCAAGAAGCACATATCAAATGGAATATATCATCATGTATGTCAATATGAAGAGCGCTCAGGTGTTGCTTTTGATGGTATTGGTGTTGAGTGCATTGGTGAGCCCACTGCAGGCACATGCTTCAGGTCGATCGGCTTCGGATTCGTGGGCTTCAGGGCCCTTTTCCTTTGATGCAAGCGCTTCTACTCTCGGTGAAGCAGTCCAAATATTCACGTTTCTATCGAACTTAAGCAAATATAGCTCAGAGTATTCAGACTTTGTAGAGAAGGGAAAGACCCCAAGTGACTCAGTCTGTGAGGCTCCAGACATCTTCCGCAAGAATGCCTAGATGTGTTGTTGTTTGTGTTGAATGTTAGGTGTAAGAAGTGAGGGGAGAGAGAATTCATAAGAAGAAACGTAGGCCGATTTTCCTTTTTGGAAAAAGTTTGGTTTTGATGACGTGGAATAGTCCCATATTGACGGTGTTTGAGTTTGTTGTGGCCTTTATAACCCACATGTAAACTCTTACATTTGTTCCTGAGAACAAGAGGTTGGGATGACTACCACATGCGCGTGCGCGCGCCCGTTGTGCCGCGATGACCTAAATCCGCCGCTAATCCGTCGCTAAACAGCTTAGCGACGGATTAGCAACGAATATTTTCCATCGCGAATTTTTCGACGCTAAATAGCGACGGAATATATCTGTCACCTATTCCGTCCCTAAGTAGAGACAGACTGTATCTATCGCCAGGTCTGTCGCTAAGTTGCGACGGAATAACGAATGCCAACATCCATCGCAAGGCCGTCGTTACTATACGACGACTTTGGTTTGACGACATATTTATAGTCGTCGCTAATCCGTTGCTATATTCAACAGTAATATTAAATAGCGACGGATATATTCGTCGCTAATCCATCACAAACAAGGAAAAAAAATAAAAAAAATTATTTAAAAATTAAATATCGAGAAAAATTTTTCGTGATGCAATTTATATTTCCTGTGAATAAAAAACAAAGTAGACATCAAAATACATATAAATGGAAACTAAAACAATTAATCGATCCACTTTAAAATTCGCAAGTTCTAATTATTTACAATTCAACATTTACATTTTTTAAACAAAAAGAAGGTAGAACAAATTCAACACATGAATCTAATCATCGCCAAGATTTTATGCGTCCTCTTGTTCATTATCTTGATCTGTCCCTTCAGCTCCACTACGTTGATTATCGTCAGCAACCTACACAAGAAAAGAAAGGTCAGTATTGATAAACAAAATATATTGAAATAGATTATACTCTATATGTGATTCTATCATCCTCATATGTGTTCTAAGGCAGGAAAAAAACTGTATATGTGATTCTATCATGCTCATATGTGTTTTAAGGCAGTAAAAAAACTGTATATGTGATTCTATCATGCTCATATGTGTTTTAAGGCAGTAAAAAAACTACATATGTGATTTTATCATGCTCATATGTGCTCTTAAGGCAGTAAAAAAAACTTATATATGATTCAATCATGCTCATATGTGCTCTAAGGCAGTAAAAAAAATGTATATGTGATTCTACCATGCTCATATATGTTCTAAGGCAGTAAAAAAACTGTGTATGTGATTCTATCATTCTCATATGTGTTCTTAAGGCAGTAAAAAAAATTGATATATGATTCAATCATGCTCATATGTGCTCTAAGGCAGTAAAAAAAACTGTATATGTGATTCTATCATGCTCATTTGTGCTCTAAGGCAGTCAAAAAACTTTATATGTGATTTCATTATGCTCATATGTGTTCTAAGGCATACAAAAAACTATATATGTGATTATATTATGCTCATATGTGTTCTAAGGCAGTAAAAAAAACTCTATATGTGATTCTACCATGCTCATATGTGTTCTAAGGCAGTAAAAAAACTTTATATGTGACTCAATCATGCTCATATGTGTTCTAAGGCAAACAAAAAACTATATATGTGATTATATCATGCTCATATGTCTTGTAAGGCAGTAAAAAAAATTGTATATGTGATTCTATCATGCTCATATGTGCTCTAAGGCAGTAAAAAAACTTTATATATGATTCTATCATGCTCATATATGTTCTAAGGCAGACAAAAAACTATATATGTGATTATATCATGCTCATATATGTTCTAAGGCAGTAAAAAAAACTCTATATGTGATTCTACCATGCTCATATGTGTTCTAAGGCAGTAAAAAAACTTTATATGTGATTTTATCATGCTCATATGTGTTCTAAGACAGGCAAAAAACTGTATATATGATTATATCATGCTCATATGTGTTCTAAGACAGTCAAAAAAACTGTATATGTGATTCTATCATGCTCATATGTGCTCTAAGGCAACAAAAAAACTTTATATGTGATTCTATCATGCTCATATATGTTCTAAGGCAGACAAAAAATTGTATATGTGATTTTATCATGCTCATATGTGCTCTAAGGCAGTAAAAAAATGTATATGTGATTCTATCATGCTCATATGTGTTCTAAGGCACGCAAAAAAATGTATATGTGATTCTACTATGCTCATATGTGTTTTAAGGCAGTTAAAAAACTTTATATATGATTCAATCATGCTCATATGTATTCTAAAGGCAGTGAAAAAACTGTCTTTGTGATTCTATCATGCTCATATATGTTCAAAGGTAGTAAAAAAACTGTATATGTGATTCTATCTTGCTCATATGTATTCTAAGACAGTAAAAAAGCTGTATATGTGATTCTATCGGGCTCATATGTGTTTAAAGGCAGTAAAAATATTATACTGAAATATTATATAAAAGGTCAGTACTGATAAACAAAATATACTGAAATAAATTATATCTAATGCACCTAAGTTAAGGCAATCAAAGTTATAGGAAATCTAACGACATGCAATATATCACATGAAATTTTCATACCTGAGAGGCATCTGCAATCGAAGTTCCCCTGTTTTGCAAAAAACTGTTGAACTCATCTCAGAGAACGTCGGCAATTATTTCATGGAAGTATTCATGCATTGTGTCCTTAACGATTTGGCGTACATCATCACTAGAAAAAATAGGATGCTTGGAGCTGATGTCGACGATAGAAGTCTGTGAGTCGTGACTGGAGGGAAGCAACGACTGATGAAGTGTTTATATTACTCCTAAACCCGAACACACGACCCTTTTTGGGTTCACCTGCTGTAGTCACCCATGCTGCAGGATCAAATGATGGATGCTGAGTAGAGTCATCGCCATATCGCTCTATCATCTGTTGCTCATATGTCTCATACAAAATAATGTTTACAGTATGCATTAATAATTAAGAATTACAATGTTTATGATAACTTGTATATTACAATGATTATTAATACAATAAATACATACCATTGTCGTTTTCGCATTCTCTGATACAAACTCTCCTGTAGTCTTACGTTTATGTGTTTCTACAAACACATCCTTGTATGGTACAATGCCTCATTTTTCTGCTTTCTGCGAAGTGAAATGATAAAAGATTTAGTTAATAAGTTTGCAATAATACTTATAAAATTGACAATATATATATTAATGAGTTACCATTTTCTTCAGGTGGCTCCCAAAAGTCCTAGATTCACCTGTGTGTAGATGAGTTTCAGGCATTTTCGCTCGATTTTGTGCAGCCTTCGCTGAGCGATTTTGAAATGCATCCCCCGCCCACTTATCGCATATTCCCTCCCAATAATATCTCCTGACAGTAATAGAGCCATGGCCCTTCCACTGTAGTGGATCATCTAGTCCGCCAGATACTTTTTTTGCCGCAGTCTTCATATTGTGCATCATGTCTACAAATCGATTGGCAGCCACCTTCTGCCACACCTTCATTGCATCATGTTCCTCTATCATAGTCGCGAAGCGATTTAAAGCCTATATATATTTTCAGAAAGTTAGTAGACATGACTATAACAAAAAATTAAATATGAAACACATTAACTATGATAGATGACTGTATACCGTGAATGAGGACCACAATCTGTCTATCACCTCTTTTGTATACTCTTTCCATTGAGTGACCGGTCCTAGTAAATGTTAAAGAAGTAAATTCCTAATATCACGTACTACTTCTTGTGGCTCAAACCTCGTGCTGCACATGAATTGGTACACAGTAAATATTAATATACATTATTTATAAGATATACAATAAGTGAAAATGAAATACTTATGGTCGATTATCGATATACACTATTCGAATGAGTCTTCTTGTGCCAGACTAAGAAGACTCTGCATTCTGTGTTGACTCCTGACTTGTATGATCAACTGGTGTAGGTGGGTCATGTACAGGCGAAACATCATCTGTAAAAGAATACATTAGAAATTCTTAGAATATGCATTTCAACTAATCAAGCATCCAATTAGTTAAATGATATACCTATCAAAGGAGCCCGTGAAGATGAAGGTTGAGCCTGACTACTACTGGATGAACGACCACTGTAAGCTCCACGAACCATATTCTAACAAATAAAAAATGTCATGCAATACATTCAAATTGTTTCAAATCATTACATCAATGCAATACATTTCAATACATTCAAATAATTCAAATCAAGTATTACAATATATTTAAATCATTCAAATCATTGGAATACCTGCAAATCATTCACATCATTGCAATACATTCAAAGCATTCACATCAAGTATTGCAATACATTCAAATAATTCAAATCAAGTATTGCAATACATTCAAATCATTCAAATCATTCACATCATTGCAATACATTCAAATCATTCACATTAAGTATTACAATACATTCAACGCATTCACATCAAGTATTACAATACATTCAAATCATTCACATCATTGCAATACATTCAAATAATTCATATCAAGTATTGCAATATATTCAAATCATTCACATCAAGTATTACAATACATTCAAATAATTCAAATCATTCATATCAAGTATTGCAATATATTCAAATAGAGGTTAGTATTACAAGATTTTGCTCACTAGCTTGAGAATTCTTCCTCATCACTTGTTTGACTTTCATATTCTTCTTCTTTATCTTCTTCTTCTTCATTGTTTTCCCATCGACTTGGTATATCATTTGGATCACATTCTTCTATGAATGTTTTACCGACCAATGGAGATATGACATGCATATCCTGCGCAACATCGTGACCATAAGAGAAGTCATAGATATCATCTGATTGATAGTAATCACTCTCTTCAGTTAACTTGTCTTTCTGTAACTGATCATACTCAGGGTATAGTTTGAACTTCACCTTGCAAACTGTCCACCATTCATTTCTATCTGACTTTTTTGTACTCGGATATAAAGTCTAATAAACTTGAGCTTGCGAGGCTAATATGAATGGTTCATATGTTCCAAAACTTGATTTATGATTCACCTCTACAATGCCTGAGGCTTTGTCGACTCTTGTTGTAGTTGGATCAAACTAATGACACTTAAATAAAGTTACCCTATTATTTATGCCTAAGTAAGTCAACTCCATTATTTCCTCTATAACACCGTAGTAATCATGTTCGTTTTCACCGTAGTTGTTACTTTTGACACACACACCACTATTCATCGTTGATTTGTTTATACCGTAATCTTTTATATGGAATCGATAACCATTTACGATATACCCGTTGTAACACTGCACAACTTTGGTTGGACCATTTTGTAAATCACATATTCCTTGATCTTTAACATCACCATGGCGGACCTACACACAAACATAAACAATGATTGTGATCACGACTAATTAAGTAACTTAGTATTGTTTACAAGTACACAATTTATGTGAGCGTCCTTACCAACTGTTTCAACCACTCCACAAACTTAGTTTCACATTCTTTTTATACTTCTGCATCAGTGAGATGTGAAACTTCTGTTCGCAACTTCAGATCAAATCGTCTACAAACCACAAATACTTATATTATCAAACCATGTATGCACATATAGGACATAAAAGGATTTAGAATTGTGTTGCATCTATATATACTTACTTGATGTATGGGTCGATCGCTGAGCAATTAAAAAGAATATAGATGTGTGCTGCATCTTTTTCTCGATCTGTCAAGAGTCTTGATCGACAATTACCAAATGCATGCCCAAGTGGTTGAAATATCGATAGCTTGTCAGCTACAGTTACTTGTTCTCCATCATCATTACGAGGCAGGCATATGTAGCGTGTTGGAATGTGAGATTCAAAGTACATAGATGAGAAATTTAAAATCTCTTCTAAAGTGTACGCCTCACAAATAGAGCCTTCTACTCTTGCATTATTACGAACCTTTTTTTTAGGTCAAACACGCATCTGTCAAAAATATACATTTCAAATTTGAAATATCTGTCATTGAAGAGACAAATATAAGAAAACATATACCTTTCAAATGAGTACATCCATCGATATTGCACAGGACCACCAACCCTTAGTTCATATGGCAAATGTATGATCAAATGTTCCATAACATCAAAAAATGTTGGCAAAATTTTTTTTTCTAGCAGACAAACAGTAGTGATGATATAGTCCTCGAGATTCTTTACATCAGATACTACAACTTTCGATGCGTACAATGTTCTAAAAAATCCACTCAACTCAGACAATACCCCACATATAGGTTTGTCTAACATATCATGGAATGCTAGGGGTATCAATCGTTACATAAAGATATGACAATCATGGCTCTTCAACCCACATAACTGTCCATCGTCAATCTTCACAGCCCGAGCAATGTTAGAAACATATCCATCTGAAAATCTCAACTGTCTCAACCATTGACATATCTGCTTTATTTGATCAGATTCAAGCATATACCGTGCCTTTGGTTTTAGTAATTTGCCATTATACTCTTTGAGTTCCAATTCTGGTCTTTTACATATTACTTTTAAATCCATACGGGCATTCGGATTATCCAATGTTTTCCCTTTAACATTCATTACTGTATTGAACACATTATCAAACACATTTTTCTCCACATACATAACATCCAAATTATGTTGTATCAATAGGGTCGACCAATATGGTAGTTCCCCAAAATTAGATTTCTTTGTCCAATTGTGATTGTTCCCAAATCTAAGTAAGAGCGTCAGACTACGGGCATCTGCTAATACATCTGAAAAGTATCACAATCTTCTTAAAATATCTATGCCAGACAATCTTGTTGGTAGACCTTCCATTTCAGTTGTGCCTGCTCGAAACACATTCTTTTGTCGTTGGAACAGATGGTCGTTGGGTGGAAATCGACGATGACACTCAAACCAGCAAGACTTCCTTCCATGCGCCAATCTAAAAGTTTTTGTATCCTCCATGCAGTGCAGACATGACAACCTCCCATGTGTGCTCCAACCGGATAACATATCATATGCAGGGAAGTCACTGATTGTTCATAGAACAAGGACCTTCATATTGAAATTTTGTTTTTTGTGGGCATCATACATAGTAACACCGTCATCCCACAATACTTTTAGTTCATCAATCAATGACCTTAAATATACATTAAGATTTTGGCCAGGTGAGGTCGAACCAGAGATCAATAGAGACAAGAAAAGATTTGGATGCTTCATACACAAGCTTGGTGGAAGGTTGTATGGAGTTACAAATACTGACCAACATGAGTATGGAGTTGATCTACCCCGAAATGGATTAAATCCATATGTACATAGACCGAGTCTAATTAACATTTCGCACTTCCATTGCGAAGTTCTGATGAGTATGATCAAAGTGCTTCCAGGCTTCCGCGTCAACAGGATGCGTGATCTTGTCTTCATCATGTCGAACTTTATTTGCATGCCATCTCATGTGTTTAGCTGTCCTTGAAGACATATACCATCGTTGCAATCTCAGAGTGATAGGAAAGTAGCAGAGCGACTTGTATAAAACTTCTTTTGATTTCGTGCTACCATTGCCTCTTGTCTTTGAGGATGCCCACATGACGGGCATGATATGTTGTTTTCCTGATCCTTGAAATGCAATATATAGTGATTTAGACAAGCATCTATCTTTTTATACCTCATACCTAGAGCGTTGACCATAACCTTCGCACAATAAAAATTTTGTGGGAATTTCTCATCTTTGGTCAACATACTCTTCACAATCATGCACAAACGGTCAAAACATGATTGACTCAAATTATACTCGAACTTCAAATTCATTAGTTGAAGAACTACAGACAAGATAGTGTGACTCTCGCAACCGTTCCAAAGTGGCTCATCAACATCTCTAAGTAAATCATAAAATCTACTAGTTGCATCGTTTGGTGATTCTTCATCGACTGCAGTTGTTACATCATTAGGACCCATAGCAGAACATAGTTCTGTTATTGCGGCATCAAATATTAAATCCATATATGGATTATCATGCACCATATTCACCCATGCATCAAAATTGTTTCTAGATTCTTCACCATGAAACATCTAATTCTGATAATCGCTCATAAAACCATTCATGTATAGGTAATGTCTAATGCCATGAGATTCTACAAATCGATTGTTCTTACAAATCTTGCAGGGATACCTAATCTGACCTGTAGGATCCACTATACTAACACTTGCCGTTGCAAATTCAATAAAACTTTCAACACCATCCATATATTCATGCGATAACTCATTGTCAACTATTCTGCGGTACATTCATTCACGGTTTGCAGTCATTTTGACGTATGATGTTAAGAATAATATCCTAACCAGTTAAAAGAGAATCATCAGTATGATGAAGAAAATATCAAATTTATCATGCCATATATGATGTCATACAATCATAAGAATTATGATGCGTGCATTGATAACTTAATATTTTCATGTGCAAACTATTCATAATATGATACATCCATTTGAAGCATGCTTTTATTATACAATTTCACATGTAAGTCATAATCAAATTGAAAGTAACTACATGCAAACATGGATACAATCACATTAAACATTGCAATACATCGAAAACATTCATATAAAAAAAATGTCAAACATGTACCTGCAGCAAACACACTCCAATATCCCACTAACTACTACCATGCCTAACATGAAATCCGTACAACAAAAATAAGAACACTTCTATTCTCATAAATTAAAATCATGCTCAGCATGATCTCCAAATTTCAACAAAAGCAATCCTAGATATCAACAACTAAGTGAGTGTGTGAACAGTAAAGTGTTGCATCCAATAAACTAAATAACAAGTGATGTGCTTGCATCACTTACTCACCACGGGTATTGACCCGATTTGCATTGTTTTTTTCACTTACTTACCACGGGTGGCGAGGCACAAGCAGAATGCATTTAGAAATTTGCAAAAGACACTGTGTTAAAATGAAGTCACCCTCTGCCGAAAGAAAAAAATTAGAATAAATATCGAAGTCGGACAGGATTCCGACAAGGCAGAACGCCTCCCGGGCGTTGACCACCTCTCTATTCGGCCCGACCGCCCTCGAGTTCGGCCGACCAGTCAGTAGGCCAGTCATGTATGACAACAACACGAGGTCTCCGGAGGCAGTGATCATCCCCTGAAGCGGCATGCATAAGGTGATGCCGTGGTTTAAGAACCCAACAATCGTTGGGCGCCACCCGACCCGTCACCCCCCTGCCGGAAAAAAAATAAGGTAGGAGGGGCGACCCCCTGCCGAAAAAAAAATGAGGCAGGGGGGGCGACCCCTTGCCCGAATAAAAAAATGAGGTAGAGGGCGACCTCCTACCGGAAAAAACAAATGAGGCAGGGGTCGCCCACCCTGCCAGAAAAAAAGAGGCACGGGGGAGACCCCCTGGCCGAATAAAAAAACGAGGCAGGGGGCCGAAAAAAAAATGAGGTAGGGGGTCCCCCCCCCCCTGTTGAAAAAAAAAAGTGGCAGGGGGGCGACCCCCTTCCCGAATAAAACAACGAGGCAGGGGGGTCGCCCCCTGCCGAAAAAAACAAAATGTGGCAGGGGTTCGCCCCCTTGCCAGAAAAAACAAACGAGGCAGGGGGGCAACCCCTTCCCGAATCAAACAACGAGGCAGGGGGGGTCACCCCCCTGCCGAAAAACATAAAACGCGGCAGGGGGGCGACCCCCTATTGGAAAAGCAGGGGGGCGACCCCCTGCCCAAATAAAACACCCCTGCCAAAAAACATAAAACACAGCAGGGGGTCGACCCCCATGCCGAAAAAAACAAACGAGGCAGGGGGGCGACCCCTTGCCGAAAAAGCAGAGGGCGACCCCCTACCCGAATCAAACAACGAGGTAGGGGGGTCGTCCCCCTGAGGAAAACACAAAACGCGGCAGGGGGGGGGGACCCCTACCGGAAAAGCAGGGGGGAGACCCTCTGCTCGAATAAAACAACGAGGCAGGGGGTCGCCCCCCTATCGAAAAACACAAAACGCGCCAGAGGGTCGCCCCCCTGCCGAAAATACAAACGAGGCAGGGGGGGGGGGGCGACCCCCTGCCAGAAAAATAAAGGGGGTAGGCGCCCATTTTATCAAGAAAAACCTAAAAATGGATTTACCTGGGAGTCGTCCGACGGCGGGCGGTGGACCGGGGCGACGGATTGGGCGGCGGATTATGGAGCGACGGGCGGTGAAGGATTGCGTCGGGCGGGCTGGAGAGACAAAACAGGAAAGAGAAAAAAGGGCCTTGATTAGGGATTTACGTGAAAATTAGTGACGGATTTGGTGACGACCGAATTCAGTCGCAGAACCATCGTAAATTTAGATGACTAGTTAGCGACATAATAGTTTCGTCGCTAACGTCGTCGCTACGTAGCGACGAAAAAACCTCCATCGCCAAATCCGTCGCTAACTGTCGGGTGTGTTGCGACAAAAACCTGCCGTCACTAACTAGTAACAGAGGTAGCGACAAAAGTGTTCCGTCGTTAGGTCCGTAACTATTACAAATCTTAGCGACATATTAGTTTCTCTCGTTAATCCGCCTCAACTTGGCGACGAAAAAAATCCGTCGCAAATATCCGTCACTAATTGACAATTTTCTTGTAGTTTTTATTTGGGTGCGAAGGAGAATGCATTCAAAGATAAAAGCCTGAAGTTATAATGATTCAGGAACCACTCTAACCACAGACATTGCCGGAATCGAACGATGGTGAACAAGACGATAACACAATGATTTTTTGGAAGTCCAGATTTTAATGCCAAAATTTAATTAAGGGTCTGATGTTGCTTCTTCAGATATGGTTCAATCAATGAAAATCCCTAACTTAAAATCTAGTAAAGGGAGTTTCCAAGATGAGTCCGCCATGACAAGTGGCACCAAACTTAAAATCATGCCAAATTCTAGTTATTTGCCGGATATCAACAAGGACAGTTCCATGTCCTCGACCTTCCTTCCTGATTGTTCCCCGTGAGATTTTTTTTTTCGTGGAATGTGAAAGGCCTGTGGAGAGCGTGCTCACATTCTTTATGCATTTGGATTCCTACGGAGTGCACCAATGCCCCAAAAAGCCAAGTAAACCTAAGTGTCCTGGAGTGTATTGGGTTTGGAAGGATATAATGTTGGGTTAAACCACCACGTTGGTGGTGGTTACCCACGATGTGGGTAACGCTTCCCCACATGAATGTGTTCCTTCCGTTAAACCTGAAATCAGAGGGAACGGTTACTCAACCGTTCCCATTTTCGTGTTTATAAAAGGGTCTCATGAGCAACCCTTTGAATAAGCGCAATACAGAAATTACAAGAGGGAAAAAATGTCGACTTACCGGTAGCATTCGGAGGCCTGCGCTCTTGGTGGCTGCATACCGGCTAAGTTGAAGGAAACCTCCTCTCCGGCAAGCACAGCTCCTTCGATGGCCGCCTTAGGTACGCCCTGCATGTTTCTATTTTCTGTTTGCTATGCAGGGCCACTGCTACAGGGATGCCGGAAGTCTGCGGCCTCGCCGGAAGAAAAACCCCGCCGGACCCAACATTGGGTTATGGGCCCACACCCTGCTTCCGCTGCGGGGTGTGCTCCGGTTTTGACCAGAAACGCAGGTCACCGTGGGGTGACCCTGCTGCTGGTCACCGGCGCCTGTCGCCGTTGGGCGACTGTCGCCGTTGGGCGACAGTATATATATATATATATATATATATATATATATATATATATATATATATATATATATATATATATATATATATATATATATATATATATATATATATATAAATACTTACCTCTGGTTTTTGGGGGTTTTTCCTGTCGGCGAGGATCCCGCCGACGTCTTCTTCTTCATCCGCCATTAGGAGGCTGCGGGAGCTATCGCCGGCGATTTTTTGAGTCACCGAATTTCAGAAATCTTCTGCGACATCGGGTTTTGGCCGGCGAATGGAAGCTTTTGCCGGAGAAGGGCGCCATCAGATGGCAGCGTCGGTCGCCGGCGGACGACGGCATTGATCGCCGGCAGGCGGCGGCGTTGGTTGCCGGCAGGCGGCGACAACACCTTGCAACAAATGAAAAGGGGCGAAATGGGTTTCTGTAAACCCTAACTCGACCCTTATCATTTTGTTTTTTTGGGTCGGGTTCATTTTCTGAACCAGACCCGACCACCTGATACCGATCCATAAAGTGATTCGGATCGGATCAGGGATTCGGGTGGGGACCCGCTCGGGTCCGACCCGGATAAGGTAAACCCCGGGTCAGACCCGGATCCAGCGATTACCGGGTCCGACCCGGATCCGGTTATTACCGGGTTTGGCTCGGATCCAATCTGAGTCGGGTTAGACCCGGATCCGGTTAGTACCAGGTCTGACCCGGATCCGGTTAGTACCAGGTCTGACCCGGATCCGGTATGTACCGGGTCATACCCGGATCCGGTCTTAACCGAGTTCGACCCAGATCCGGTCAATACCGGGTCTGACCCGGATCCGGTCAATACCGGGTCTGACCCGGATCCGGTCAATACCGGATCTGACCCGGATCCAGTTATAACCGGGTCCGACCCGAATCAGGACTGTACCGGATAACCCCGGGTCTGACCCGGATCCAGTTAGCAGTTGGGTCTGACCCGGATCCAGAAGGGTCCAGGCACTATTTGGCCTGAACCGGATCAGGGACTGACTCAGTCCCCTTCCGGGACCGGTTCAGAGCCGTTTTTGGCTGGTTCCTTCCAGTTTCTCACCGGTTCCGAGATGCTAAGACTCTATTTTCTTAAATATAAGAAAATATAGGGGTTTTGGCATACGGTTATAGGGTTTTAATGAACTTTTGTTTATATTTGACCCGGTTCGGACCCTTGGATGACCGGTTCGGGGCTGTTTCAGACCGATTCAGAGTGCTTTAAGACCGGTTCGTGAAACATATGACAGATTCATTCAGTTTTAGAACCATTTCGAGAGTCATATGTCTAGTCCATTCGGTTTACGGACCATTTTAAGATATAATTTTGCATATTAGCATTAAGGATAGTTAAATGAATCAGTGTTTTCATGTCACCAAAGTGATTAAATACACGTGAGTCATAAATGAATTTTATACTATCATCCAGTTCCTAAGCCGATATGCACATTGTACTTATATTCATGAAACGATAGATGACCCAAAGGTAGTTTTATCGTGTTTGGAATTTAAGTAGGGTAGAATAAGGTAAATGTGTCGAGATACATCACACATGTGTATCCAAAGATACCTTGTGTTGATGGTCTATCTTCACAAGAACCTTAGTTTTACCGAATATGGTCGGTAGGCGAAGTGGTTTCGCGTGTCGGAGCTCTTACCAAAGTAGGACTCCGATGACCCCCTTCACTCGCCTGGAAAGAAGCATATCAAGGGCTTTTATTATTTTGCTTTTTCCACTAAAGTTTTAGTCTCGTATGAATGCTTCCTGATACGTATCTTTTGTCATGCAGTTTCTAGTTCTGTGATTTTAGATGGCTCTAGCTATATACCTTTTCTAGATGGATCCAATTTTAGTGATTTGAAAGAAACTGTTACTTTTGCATTAGGGTATATGGATCTAGATCTGACCCTAAGGATAGATGAACCCGCTGCCCTCACTGATCAGAGTACTGCTGATCAAAAGATTGCTTTTGAGAAGTGAAAGCGCTCGAATAGACTTAGCTTGTTGCTTTTGCAATCTAAAGTAGCTAAGAACATTCGAAGTGCTATCCCACAATGCAGAACAGTGAGAGAATTCATGAATGTCATTCAGGCACAGTTTGTGAGTTCAAACAAGGCCAGAGCCAGTACCCTGATGTCAAAACTGATATCTATGAAATATACGGGAGGGGGAAACATTCGCCAGCACATTTTGGAAATAAGAAACATAGCGTCTCAGCTGAATGACATGAAGCTCACTATCCCTGATTCTTTCCTAATGCATTTAGTTCTAACGTCCTTACCCTTGGAATACGGACCTTTCAAAATCTCGTACAACACACATAATGATGAATGAACATTTAATGAACTTATGTCTAAGTGTGTTGAAGAAGAAGAGAGGATGAAAGGTGCAGAGTGCACATATGACTTCTCATACGTCCAAGGTAGGACCAAGGAAGAATGCATTTAAGAGAAATGCTAGGAAGAAGCCAACTGCGGATAAGTCATCCCAAGATAAGCAATCCAACTCTGCTCCCATAAAGTGCTTCCTTTGCAAGAAGAAGAGACACATAAAGGCAGATTGCATAAAGTACAAGAAGTGGTTGGAAAAGAGAGGTAATTTGTCATTTGTTTCTCATGAATGTAATTTATTACAAATTCCTGAAAATAGCTGGTGGATTGATTCTGGTGCTACTGTTCATATTTCCAACTGTCTACAGTTGTTCCTGAGCAGAAGAGAACCAACAATGCATGAAAAAAGCATCTATTCGGGAAACAAGATGCGTTCACATGTGAAGGGTGTTGGAACCTGCAGGATTACTCTGGATACGTGCGTAATTTTAGATCTTCATGATGTCTTTTATTTTCCATCGTATAGTAGAAACTTAATTTCAATTTCAAAGTTGAATAAATTTGGATATTGTTTTAAGTTTGAAAATTCCAAATTGTTCATATTCAGAAATTCAATTGAAATTGGTTCTGCATCAGTTTATGATGGTTTATATAGATTGAATGTGAAGATCCAAACTCAGGAGTATTTGACTTCTGAATACGCATTAGTTGGAAATAAACGTAGCATGATGAATGATAAATCTTACATGCTTTGGCATCGAAGGTTGGGTCATATCTCTGAAAAGAGAATAAAGAGACTGGTAAATGAAGGGATCTTGCAATCTCTAGATTTTACTGACAATGACCCATGTGTTGATTGCATAAAGGCTAAGCATACAAACACATATAAAGAGGGTGCCAAACGCAGTAGTGAGATATTAGAAATAGTCCATACAGATGTATGTGGACCATTTTCCCCCTGTTACACAGGCGAAAAATATTTCATCACCTTTATTAATGACTATTCTCGGTATATGTATCTTTACTTGATTTTCGAAAAATCTGATGTTTTTCAGATGTTTAAGGAATTTAAGAAAGAAGTAGAGAAACAAACCGATAAGGTTATTAAAATAGTCAGGTCTGATAGAGGTGGCGAATATTATGGTAGATTTACTGAGATGGGGCAAAAGGAAGGACCATTAGCGCGATTTCTTAAAGAGGAAGGCATTGTGCCTCAATATACCATGCCTGGTAGTGCCTATCAGAATGGTGTAGCTGAAAGGAGAAATCGTACGCTTAAAGAAATGGTCAGGGCTATGTTGAATTATTCAACACTTCCCATAAAGTTGTGGGGTGAAGCCTTAAGGACAGCTGTGCATATTTTGAATAAGGTTCCTACAAAATCTGTGCCTAAAACTCCTTACGAGCTGTGGACAGGTAGGAAACCATCACTGTCTTATATGCACATATGGGGATGTCCTGCAGAGGCTAAACTGTATAACCCCCACATTAAAGCCTTTGATCCAAGAACAACCAGTGGATATTTCATTGGTTATCCAGAAAGATCAAAAGGGTACAGATTTTATTGCCCATCTCACTCACTACAGATTGTTGAAACGGATAAGGCTAAATTCCTAGAAGATGGTTCAGTAGGATTAAGTGCATTTCAAAGCATTGGTTTTGAGGAAATACAAGATCCAGTTTCATCACCTGTTAAGGAAAACATCGAAAGATACCACATTGTTATTCCTAATGATGGTGTGTTTGATCATTCGATTGTTAATGCACAAATCCAAAGTGAACCTATTGTGGACAATGCGAAAGAGCACGAACAGGATGATCAGGTTCAATCTAAGCCTGAGAAATGACCTGTTTGGAGATCCACAAGGATTAGGAGATCTGCCATACATCCTGATTATGTGGTGTACCTTCAGGAGCCTGGATGATGACCCGTTGAATTTTATGGAAGCTGTTGAGAGCAAACAATCTTCGCACTGGATTGAAGCCATGAAAGAAGAGTTAGACTCTATGGCTACAAAACAAGTGTGGGATCTTGTCACGTTACTTAAAGGAGTAAAACCCGTAGGGTGTAAATGGGTCTTTAAGACTAAGAAGGACTCCAAAGGTAACATAAAAAGACATAAAGCAAGATTGGTTGCTAAAGGATTCACCCAGATGGAGGGTATTGACTATAATGAGACATTTTCTCCTGTCTCAACTAAGGAGTCAATGAGGATTATTCTGGCCCTCGTAGCTCATTATGACTTAGAGCTACATTAGATGGATGTGAAAACAACGTTCCTCAACGGGGATCTGAATGAAGAGGTATACATGGAACAACCTCTTGGTTTCTCTGAAAATGATCGTTTGGTTTGTAAGCTTAACAAATCAATATATGGACTTAAACAGGCCTTCCGACAATGGTATATTAAATTTTCCCAAGTCATTGTGACTTTCGGGTTTACAGAAAACATTATTGATCAATGTATATACCTTAAGGAAAGTGGGAGTAAGTTCATTATATTGATGTTGTATGTGGATGACATCTTACTTGCAACCAACGATATGAAGTTACTTTAAGAGACAAAACAATTTCTTGCATCACATTTTGATATGAAAGATATGGGTGAGGCTGCTTATGTTCTTGGCATTGAGATTCGTCGAGACCGAGCAAAAGGGTTTCTAGGCCTCTCCCAAAGATCCTATATAGAAAAGGTGTTAAAGCGATATGGGATGGAGAATTGTTCTCCTACTTCTACACCCATATCAAAAGGTGACAAGCTGAGCGTAAAGGATTGTCCACAGAACGATATTGACAAAGCACAGATGAGTGCTTATCCATATGCATCAGTTGTTGGCAGCTTGCAGTATGCGCAGACATGTTCTCGACCAGATATTTCTTTTGCAGTAGGGGTACTTGGCAGATTTCAATCTAATCCAGGTTTACCCCATCCCCATTGGAAGGCTGCCATGAAAGTCTTGTGGTACTTGCAAGGGACAAAAGACTATATGTTAACGTATCATAAAATTGATCACCTCGAGGTCATTGGCAACTCAAATGCGGATTTAGGAGGATGCCTTGATAGTAGAAAGTCTACTACTGGGTACGTCTTATTACTTGCTGGGGGAGCGATCTCTTGGAGGAGTGGAAAGCAGATGACCACTGCTGCCCACACCATGGAGGCAGAATTCATTGCATTGTACGAGACTACTTCGCAGGCTATATGGTTAAAGAACTTCATATCACAGTTAATGGTGGTCGATTCCATTGGGAAGCCACTGAAGGTCTACTGTGATAATGAAGCTGCGGTGTCCTTTTTGAACAACAACAAAAGTACTACGTCATGCAAGCATATGAAATTGAAGTATTTTGTTGTTAAAGAAAGGATGGAGAATCATTTAGTGCATATTGTCAATATTGGTACCAAAGAGATGATCGCTGATCCTCTTACTAAAGGGCTAGCACCGGGATTATATTTCGAATATGTAATGAGGATGGGATTGTTAAACTCTTTTTGACATATGCATATATATAAAGTGATCACTTTCAGTCTTTTGATTCTCATTATGGTTGTTGTTAATCTCATAAGGATTAGAGATTCAACTAAGGACCTTTAGAATAGAATATAAAAGTCATTCTATTCATCAAGTCATTCTCATAAGGTTTTCTGATTAAAGGGTTTATCGTCGGAACAAGTGGGAGAATGTTGGGTTAAACCACCACGTTGGTGGTGGTTACCCACGATGTGGGTAACGCTTCCCCACATGAATGCGTTCCTTCCGTTAAACCTGAAATCAGAGGGAACGGTTACTCAACCGTTCCCATTTTCGTGTTTATAAAAGGGTCTCATGAGCAACCCTTTGAATAAGCGCAATACAGAAATTACAAGAGGGGAAAAAGGTCGACTTACCGGTAGCATTCGGAGGCCTGCGCTCTTGGTGGCTGCATACCGGCTAAGTTGAAGGAAACCTCCTCTCCGGCAAGCACAGCTCCTTCAATGGCCGCCTCAGGTACGCCCTGCGTGTTTCTGTTTTCTGTTTGCTATGCAGGGCCACTGCTACAGGGATGCCGGAAGTCTGCGGCCTCGTCGGAAGAAAAACCCCGCCGGACTCAACATATAATCCACCGGATCGGTTTCCTTCAAATTTAGATACGTAAGTTATCATTGATTTATGTTCTCGTCAGGGTCTGAATAATCCAGCTGGTCTATCTCCCCCCCCAAAAAGTTGGTCACACTCACCGTACTCTAGTAAGAACCGATAGGATAGGTACATCTTATATGATCAATCCAACCGATAGATGCATTCTGGTTCATTGATCAGGAACTTCATTGGAAATCACCAACGGGGGCTCTGCATGGTTGCTAGGAGCTCTCAGTGCACGTCCCATTGTGATGGGACGTTGCAAGTTCAATCCCCAGTGGAACGTTTAATAATAACTGGTGGTTGTCTGCCTAATCCCAGCTTTAACATAAAGTCATTATTTTTTTTTTTCGATTTAAAAGCACTTAAGAAACTGGTTATGCAATACAACCGAACAACCCAAAACATATGATCGATTAAGGGAGCCTGGTATTTTTAAAAGGTTGATCTAAAAAAATATTTTAAAAAAACAGTGAAAACAACTGGTTTTATTAGCGAGTCGGTGATATACATGTGGGTTAATCTACCAATAGGCCTTTAGTTCAACATTAGCAGTGTTCGATATATTAAAGTGACCAAAACACACTCAAAACCAACGTATGTTTAAAACTACAGTCGTTTTTTAGGGTTAGAAAAATTACTTTCATTTTTCAAATTAAAAACCACTCATGTATTTTGTAGTTTTTTATTATTATCTTGTTTTTACTTTTTCTTCTCCAAGACAAGAAAAAAAACAATCTTAAAATAATTATATATTTTCAAAAATGCCATTTTTAGCAAAATCTGACCACTTAAATCAATTAAGCATTGCCAACTTCAATATAATAAACCAAACCACCTCAATGGAAGTATGGAGAACGGACAGCCAGCCACGACCTCTACCTGTTTGAAAAATGTTAATAGCTCATTTATGTTTTTGACTTTAGAAACCGCCTCTCCACCCCTTGTGTAACACATAATAATTATGATTTTAAGAAATCAATTTTTTGCATTCATTTCAATTGTTGGATTGAAAATAATCAATAGTTTAATAAGAGTAAGTAGGGCCCGGGAGCACCCTATCATATATATATATATATATATATATATATATATATATATATATATATATATATAGAGAGAGAGAGAGAGAGAGAGAGAGAGAGAGAGAGAGAGAGAGAGCGCACTCAGGTGTTGCTTTTGCTGTTTTTGGTGTTGTGTGCATTGGTGAGCCCACTGCAGGCACAAGCTTCAGGGCCCTGGGCTTCGGGTACGTGGGCTCCAGGTCCCTTTTCCTTTGATGCAAGCGCTCCTGCTGCCGATGAAGCAGACCAAATATTCATGTGTCTGTCAACCTTAAGCAAATATGGCTCAGAGTATTCAGACTTTGTGGAGAAGGAAAAAACCCCAGTGACTTGGCATCTGAGGCCCTTCATCTTCCACAAGAATGCATGGATTTGTTGCCGTTTCTGTTGAACACCACTGAGACCGTCGCCAAGTCACTAGAGTCGGCCTGTGGGGTGGTTAGATCCCCTTCCCCATCACCCATCTGATTAATGAATCTATACGTGCATGGAGGGAAATGGAAGAGATTCTGAAACTTGGATCCCGCTCTCTCTCTTCGTCTCTTTCTCTCTCTAAGTAGTTGATTGATGTTGAGCATGTATCTCCTCAATGTACTAGTGATTGGATCTTGCTAATAAATAGTGCCTTTTTGTGAGAAAAATATTGATAACCGATATCACTGAATTATGGGCACGACCCGACATACAACTTGGGTAGGGGGTTTAGATCTGGTGATCATTTGTCAAATGAGATTTTCTCTCATATGATAATCCTGTTCGCTGAAAGATATTATACGATTATTTCTGGTGACACTTGTTTTTTCTCCCAAACATCGTTAACGGAGTGACACGACAGCGTTAAAAAAAATCATAAATAGCATATCTGTCAAATCATTTGTCAAATGAGATTTTTTCTCATCTGACAATCCTTTCCATTGAAAGATATGCTGCGATTATTTCATGTGGCACATCCACATCCTGCATACACCAATTTTACTGATTTCAAGTAAATGAGTGGTTCTTAACATTTTCTAAAATTCATGAAACCTCGATCACAATCTCTTAGATTACATTGTTTAGTTTTGAAATCGAACTACAACATATTTCAATTTGTAGATATTGAGATATGCATAATGTTGAAAGATTGCCACAAATCATCGGATTTAAGTAACATGAAGAGCCAGTGAATGTGCATCGGTAAGAAGATTTCAAGCACATGTGTAAAGTTTATTTGGGTGCGAAGGAAAAGGCATTTAAAAGTGAAAGACTGAAGTTTTCATGGTCAAAGAACCACTATAACCACCGACACTGTCAGAATCCGATAATGGTGAACAAGACGATAACACAATTATTTTTTGGAATTCGAGAGATGAAGATTCCGATGCCAAAATCTAGTATGGGTTCTGATGTTGCTTCTTTAGATATGGTTCAATCAATGAAAATCCCGAACTTCAAGGGAGTTTTCAAGATGGGTCCGCCATGACAAGTGGCACCAAGCTTAAAATCATGCCTAATTTAAGTTATTTGCTGGATCTCAACACGGACAGTTCCATGTCCTTGACCCTCCTTCCTATTTGTTCCCCGTGAGAATTTTTTCATGGAATGTTAAAGGGTTGTGGAGTGCGTGCTCACATTCTTTATGCATTTGGATTCCTAAAGAGTGTAACAATGCCCCAAAAAGCTAAGTAAATCTAAGATTCCTTCCTATCTACTGGATTTGCTTCCTTCACATTTATATGTGTAACTTATCATTGATTTAGGTACTGGTCGGGGTCTGCCAAAACCTAGCTGGTCAGTCTCCCCAAAAAAATTGGTCACACTTACCGTACTCTAGTAAGAACCCATAGGTACATCTTACATGATCAAACCGACCGAAAGATGCCTTTAACGTGGTTCATTGCTCAGGAACTTTGTTGGATAGTTGTCGGTGCACCATTTGGTGGGATGTTGCAGGTTCAAACCCCAGTGGAACGTTAAATAATACCTGGTGGGGTGGGGGTCTGTCTAACCCCAGCTTTAACATAAAGACATGATGTTTTGCAATTATGGATTTTTTTTTCGATTTAAAAGTTCTTAAGAAACCTGGTTATGCAATACGACCGAACAACCCAAAACATATGCTTGATTAAACAAACCAAGTATTTTATAAAGGTTGATCTACAATTTTTTTTTAAAAACAAATGGAAACAACTGGTTTTATTAGCAAGCCAATGATATACATGTAGGTTAATCTGGCATTAGGCCTTTATATCAACCTTAGTTGTGTTCGATATATTAAAGTGACCAAAGCACCCTCAAAAGCAATGTATGTTTAAAACTATAGTCGTTTATAGGGTTAGAAAAATTACTTTGAATTTTCAAATTAAAACCACTCATGTGTTTTGTAGTTTTTAGGGATAATGTCTGTCGCTAATTCGTCGCTAAATAAGGACTGATTTAGTTTTGTGAAGGAATGTATTTTGTCGCTAATCCGTCGTTCAAATTTAACAATGAATACGTATCTGTCGCTAAAGTCCGTCACCAATTAAGCAAAGGATTAACGATGGATTAAATTCTGTCACAAAACATCGACTGATTTAAATTGGCGACGGATAATATCATCGTAAATTTTAAATTTTTTTTTTTTGAAATATGAATAGCAAGAAAAATTTCTCGTTATAGAATTTATATAACATGTGTATAAAAAACAAAGTACACATAAGAAATACATATACAAAGCAGGTGAAACAAATTTAACACAAGTTATAAGTTACAGTACAGTCCTTGCCAAGTTCTAATTAGTTACAATTACGTGAAACAAATTAAACAAATGAATATAATCCTCGCCAAGATTCGAGGCATCATCCTCTTCATTGTCTATATATGCCCCTCCATCCATGCCTTCATCAGCTCTTCTACGCTGATCATCTCAAGCATCCTACAAGAGAACCAAAATGTTAGTATATTGATAAATAAAATAAATTATATGCAATGCACCTAGTCTAATGCAATCAAAGTAAATGGCTGAATGACTTATAGACTAGCAATAATGTGAAGGACAACAACATAATTTAGATATATGTTTTAAGATTGACAAAAAAATTCATATTGATTCAATAATGCAGATATATATTCTAAGGTTGTCAAAAAAATGTCACAGTGATTCACGCATGCATATAATGTTTATAAGGTTGTCAAATAAATGTGTTATGTATCACAATCATGCATATATGTGTTATAAGGCAATAAAAAAACTTTCATAGTAATGAAATCATGCTTATATGTGTTCTAAGGTTGTCAAAAAACTTTTATAGTGATTCAATCATGCATATATGTGTTCTAAGCCAGTAAAAAAATTTCATAATGATTCAATCATGCATATATGTGTTTTAAGGCAGTAAAATAATTTTATAGAGATAAAATCGTGCTTATATGTTTTCTAAGGTTGTCAAAAAACTTTCATAGTGATTCAATCATGCATATATGTGTTCTAAGGTTGTCAAAAAACTTTCATATTGATTCAATCATGCATATATGTGTTATAAGGCAGTAAAAAAACTTTTATATATGCTAATATCATGCTCATATATGTTCTAAGGTTTTCAAAAAACTTTCATAGTGATTCAATCATTCTCATATGTGTTCTAAGGCAGTAAAAAAACTTTCATAGTTATTCAATCATGAATATATGTGTTTTAAGGTTGTCAAAAAACTTTCATATTGATTCAATCATGCATATATGTGTTATAAGGCAGTCAAAAAACTTTCATATATGCTAATATCAAGCTCATATGTGTTCTAAAGTTGTCATAGTGATGAAAGAATGCTTGTATGTGTTCTAAGGTTGTCAAAAAACTTTCATAGTGATTCAATCATGCATATATGTGTTATAAGGCAGTCAAAAAAATTTATAGTGATGAAATCATGCTTATATGTGTTCAATCAAGCATATACTAGCTTGAAATCTAACGACATAAAACAAATTACATTAATCTTTATACCTGACGGGCACCAGAGCTCATGTTGAATTCAGACGAAGTTTTCCTGTCCTGAAAAAAGTTGCACAACCCATTATGGACAAGATTGAGAATGACTTCATATAAAAAGTCATGCATTTTGTCCTCAAGACGCTGACAGACACCATCTCAAGATATAGCAAGATCAATCAGACGGTGGGAGTTGATACTAGCGAGAGAACTCTGAGAGCCTTGGCTGCAGGAGGCAATGACTCGTGTGGTGTTCATGTTACTACCAAACCCGAACACAAAACCCTTTTTGGGTTTACCGGTTGCAGTCACCCATGCTGTAGGATCAAAAGGCGGATGCTGAGTGGAGTCATCGCTATATCTCTCTACCATCTGCTGCTCTTATGACTTTTACAAAGTAAAGATTATAATATAAATAATAATTACAAATTACAATGTTTATGATAATATAATTCATAGTAACTTGTATATTACAATGTTTATTAATACAATAAATACATACTGATGTCGCTCTCGCCTTCTCTGATACAAACTCTCCCGTACTCTTACGTTTATGTGTTTCAACAAACACATCCTTGTAAGGCACAATGCCTCCTATTTTTGCTTTCTGCAAGGTTAAATGATAAAAAAATCAATTAAAAAGTATGCAGAAATACTTATAAAATTGATAATATATATTGATGAGTTACCATTTTCTTCTGGTAGCTCCCAAAAGTCCTAAATCTACCTGTTTGTAGATAGACATCGGACATCTTCGCTCAGTTTTGTGCAGCCTTTGCTGAGCAGTTTTGAAATTCATTGCCCGTCCACTTGTCGCACATTCCCTCCTAATAGTCTCTCCTAATAGTAGAAGGGTCATGACCCTTCCACTGCAGTGGATCATCTATCCCACCAGCTGCTTTTATTGCTACAGTATTCATATTATGCAGCATGTCGGTAAATCGATTGGTAGCCACCTTCTGCCACATAACCCTCACGTCTTTCTCCTCGTTCATAGTCGCGAAGCGATGCGAAGCCTACAAATACTTTCAGAAAGTTAACACATGACTATAATAAAAAATTAAATATGAAACACATTAGTTATGATAAATGATTACATACCATGAATGAGGACAATAATTTGTCCAACACCTCTTTCAGGTATTCTTTCTATTGAGTGGCCGATCCTGAAAGATGTTGCAGTAGTGACTTCCTAATTTCTCGTACTACTTCTTGTGAGTCGGACATCATGCTGCACATGAATTGATATACATTAATAATCGACTATCGATATACACTATTTATAAGATAAGTATTGGATGAGTGTCAATGAAATACTTATAGTCGACTATCGATATACACTATTTGAATGAGTCATCGTGTGTCAGATTGAAAAAATCCTGCATCCAGCATTGTCTCGTGACGTGTATGATTAGATGGTGTAGGTGGATCATGTGCAGGCGAAACATCACCTATAGAAAATTGAGTTATAAATTCACATAATGCATATTTAAACTAATCAAGTATACAATTAGTTAAATGGTATACCTATCAAAGCAGCCCGTGAAGATGAAGGCTGAGTCTGACTACCATTGAGTGCTCGACCACTGTGATTTCCACGAACCATATTCTAACTAATAAAAAATTTATTTGGATCAGTTACACAACTCTATATCATCATGAATACATAATCAAATAAAAAATAACTTCATGCAATACATTCTTGCATTTCAATACATTCAAATCATTGTAATACATTACAAATCATTCAAATCATTCACATCAAATCATTACAATACATTGCAAATCATTCACATCAAACATTGCAATACATTCAAATCATTCACATCAAACATTGCAATACATTCAAATTATTGCAATACATTTCAATACATTCAAATCATTTAAATCGTTCACATCAAATATAAGGTATGTATTACAAAATATATTTCACTAGCTCGAGTATGCTTCCTCATCACTTGTTTGACTTTCATATTCTTCTTCTTTTTCCTCCTCCTCCTCTTCATCCTCTTCTTCTTCATTGGGCGCCCAACCACTTAGTATATCATTTAGATCACATTCTTTTATACGTGTACCATTGGACAATGGAGATGTGACATGCAGACCATGTGTGACATCGTGACCATAAGAGAAGTCATACATATCATCTGATTGATAGTAATCACCATCTTCAACAATCTTATCTTCCGGTAACTGATCATACTCGGGGTATAGTTTAGACTTCAACTTGCAAACCGCCCACCATTCATTTCTATCTGACTTCTTTGTATTCGGTTATGAAGTATAGTAAACTTGTTGAGCTTGCGATGATAATATGAATGGTTCATATGTTCCAAACCTTGACTTATGATTCACCTTCACAATGTCTGAGGCTTTGTCAACTCTTGTTGTTGTGGGATCAAACCAATGACACTTGAATAAAGTTACCCTGTTATTTATGCATAAGTCAACTACATTATTTCTTCTATAACACCGTAGTAATCAAGTTTATTTTCACCGTAACTGTTACCCTTGACACACACGCCACTATTCATCATTGACTTGTTTACACAATAGTCTTCTGTATGGAATCAATAACCATTTACGATGTATTCGTTGTAACATTACATAATTTTGGTGGGACCATTTTATAAATCACATATTCTTTGGTCATTAACATCACGATGATGGACCTATAAGTATAAACAATGACTGTAAACATGACCAATTAAGTAACATATTGTTGTTTACATAGAAAGAATGCATGTCATAGTCCTTACCAACTCTTTCAACCATGCCACAAACTTATTTTCACGTTCTTTTTGTAATTCTGAATCAGTGAGATGGGGAAGTTCTATTCGCAACTCCAGATCAAATCGGCTGCACTTAACAAATAATTATATTACCGAACCATGTACGTAGAGAACTTAGTGTAACATATTATGTATACTTACTTGATGTAGGGGTCGATCTCTAAGCAATTAAAAATGATATAGATTTGTGTTGCGTCTTGCTCTCGATCTTTCAAGAGTCTTGATCAGCAACTGCCAAAGGCATTCTCAAGTGGTTTAAATATCGATAGTTTATCAACCACAATAACTTGTTCTCCATCATCATTACGAGGTGGGCAAGTATAACGTGTTGGAATGTGTGGCTTAAAGTATATAGATGAGAAATTTGAAATCTCTTCTAAAGTGTACACCTCACAAATTGAACCCTCCACTCTTGCTTTATTCTGAACCTTTTTTTTAGGTCAAACATGCATTTGTCAACAATATACATCTCGTAATACAATAAATTTCTAATAGTATTAGAGAGAAAAAAAAATTACCTTTCAAATGGGTACATCCACCGATATTGCACAGGACCACCAACCCTAAGTTCATATGGCAAATGTATGATCACATATTCCATAACGTTGAAAAATACTGCAGAAAATATCTTCTCTAGTTGACAAATAGTAGTGACGACAGAATCCTCTAGATTCTTTACCTCAGTTACTATAACTTTCGATGCACACAATGTTCTAAAAAATTGACTCAACTCGGATAATACCCCCCATATAGGTTTGTATAATATATCATGGAATGCTAGGAGAATCAACCGTTGAATGATAACGTGACAATCATGGCTCTTCAACCCATATAATTGTCCCTCGTCTATCTTCACATCCCGAGCAATGTTAGAGACGTATCCATCTGAAAATCTCAACTGTCTCAACCACTGACATACCTGCTTTACTTGATCTGGTCCAAGCACGTACCTTGCCTTTGGTTTCAGTACTTTGCCATTATACTCTTTGAGTTTCAATTATGATCTTTTACATATTACTTTTAAATCCATACGGGCCTTCGGATTATCCTTCATTTTTCATTTGACATTCATTACCGTATTGAACACATTATCAAACAAATTTTTCTCTACATGCATCACATCCAAATTATGTCATATTAAAAAGGCTGACCAATATGGTAGTTTCCAAAATATAGATTTCTTTGTCCAATTGTGATCCTTTCCAAATCCAAGGAAGGGCCTCGCACTATAGGCATCTGTTAGTTCATAAGGAAAGTATCACAATCATCTTAAAATCTCTATGCCAGACAACCGTGTAAATGGACGTTCTATTTCAGTTGTTCTTGCTTTGAATGCATTTTTTTATCATCGAAACATATGATTGCTGGGTAGAAATCGACGATGACAATCAAACCAACACGGCTTCCTTTTATGCATCAATCTAAAAGATTTTGTATCCTTCATGCAGTACGAAAATGCCAACCTCCCATGTGTGCTCCAACCAGATAACATACTATATGCAGGGAAGTTTCTAATTGTCCATAGAACAACAACTTTCATATTAAAATTTTGTTTTTTGTGGGCATCGTACGTGAGAATACCGTCATCCCACAGTATTTTCAGTTCATTAATCAATGACCTTAAATATACATCAAGATTTTGGTTCAGAGACGTCGGGTGAGGAATCATTAGAGACAAGAAAAGATTTTGACGCTTCATACACAAGCTTGGAGAAACATTGTATGGGGTAACAAATACTGGCCAACACGAGTATGGGGTTGATCTACCCCCAAATGAATTAAATCCATCTGTACATAAACCGAGCCTAACATTTCTCACTTTCATTGCGAAGGTCTAATGAGTATGATCAAAGTGCTTCCAAGCTTCCGCATCAACATGATGCGTGATCTTGTCTTTATCATGTTGAACTTTATTTGCATGCCATCTCATGTGTGTAGCTGTTCTCGAAGACATATACAATCATTGCAATCTAGGGGTGAGAGGGAAGTAGCGGAGTGACTTGTATGTCACTTTTTTTGACCTTGTACTACCATTGACTCTTGTCTTTGACTTGAACCGAGGATGCCCACATGATGGACATGATCTGCTATTTTTTTTATCTTTAAAATACAACATACAGTGATTTGGATAAGCATCTATCTTTTGATACTCCATACCTAGAGCATTGACCATAACCTTCGCACAATAGAAATTTTGTAGCAATTTCTCATCTTTGGGCAATATAGCCTTCACAATAGGGCACAGACGGTCAAAACATGATTGACTCAAATTATACTCTAACTTCAAATTCAGTAGTTGAAGAATTGCAGACAAGATAGTGTAACTCTCGCAACCATTCTATAGTAGCTCATCAACATCTCTAAGTAAGTCATAAAATTTACTAGCTGGATCATTTGTTGCTTCTTCCTCTACCTCAGTTTGTACATCACTAGGACCTATAACAGAACCCAGTTCTGGTCCAACGACATCAAATATCAAATCCACATATAGATTATCGTGTACCATATCCTCATGTGCATCAAAATTGTTCCAAAATTCTTCACCATGAAGCATCCAATTCTGGTAATCACTCACAAAACCCTTCTTGTATAAGTGATGTCTAACGCCATGAGGTTTTACAAATCAATTGTTCTTACACATCGTGTAGGAGCACTTGATCCGACCTGTGAGAACCATTGTACTGACACTTGCCATTGCAAATTCAATAAAACTGACAACACCATCCATATATTCAAGTGATACCTCATTATCAAATATCCTACGGTACATCCATTCATGGTTTGCAACTATTTTGTTCTATGATAGTACGGATATTATCTTAACAAGTTAAAAGAGAATCATAAAAATGCTATGATGAAGAAAATATTTTATTTATCATGCATTCATGGTGAATGTAAAGATTTGATATATATATATCATATATATATATATATATATGATGTCATTCAATCACAAGAACTATGATGTATGCATTGATAACTTAATATTTTTATGTGCAAAACCATTCATTTGAAGCATTGATAACTTATCATTCATTTTCATGTGCAAACCCATTCATAACACGATACATTCATTTGAAGTATTTTTCATGATACAATTTCACATGGAAGACATAATCAAATTGAAAATAGCTTTATGCAAGCATGGATACAGTCATATCAAACATGACAATACATTCAAAACATTCATATCAAAACAATTTCAAACGTGTACCTACAACAAACACACTCCATTATCATGCTAACTACTACCATGACTAGACTGAAATTCGAACTTTAAAAATAAGAATACTTCTATTTTTATACATTAAAATCATGCGCAGCATGATCTCTAAACTCCATCAAAGAAGTCCTAGATATCCACAACTAACTGAGTGTATGAACAAAAAAGTGTTGCATCCAAGAAATTAAATAACCTGTGATGCGCTTGCATTACTTACTCACCATGGGTATTTACCCGATTTGTATTGCTTTTGCCTTTGCATTTTTTTTCCTAGTAACAGATTTGGGTATATTTAGTTGTAAGTAATACATCTAGATGAATTTCATACTTTGTACACAATATCATGAATGATTGAGTTCAAAAATTTTGTACGTGTGTAGGCGATGTGGGGCTCAGGTCATGGGGCACAAGCGAGATCCGTTGCAGAATCTATAATAGACACTATGTTGAAAAGAAGTTTATTACCCGATGACAAGGAGGGTGATGCCTCCTGTCGAAAACGAGCTCGGACAAGGAGACACAACCCTCTGTTGAAAGCGAGATAGGCAGGGGCGCTGCCTCTGTCGGCAGTAAGGTCAAGGCAGGGAGCGAAATCCCCTGCCGGAACATTCACAAGAGGCAGGGGGTGGGACCCCCGAAGGGAAGCATCGGGAGGCAGGGGTCGAGCCCCCTACCGAAAATCAATCAAGAGGCAGGGGGTCTCGCCCCCTGCCAAGGCAAAATAGCATAGCAGTGGGTTTCACCCCCTGCCAGAAAAACAGACAAGGGGCAGGGGGCTTCGCCCTCTATTGAAATTATCGAGGACAGGGGGTGGAGACCTCCTCTGCCAGAGAAAACAAAAGGGTAGGGGGCTTCTCCCTCTGCCGATCATAACGAGGACAGGGGCCGGAGCCCCACTACCAAAGAAGTCAAGAGGATAGGAGGTGAAGCCCCCTGTCGACATTTGAAAGGACAGGGGCGAAGCCCCCTATCCTATCAGAGAAAACAAGAGGACAGGGGGCGGAGCCCCTTGTTTTGCCGAAGAGATCAAGAGCAAGGGGAGGGCTTGGCAGTGGCAATCGGGACCTCTACCAACCCTCGCCAACTACAGAGGGGTGGGGAGGGCCCGATAGAGGCTGTTGGACCTCTGCTGACCCTCCGACAACCATAAGGGGGAAGGGGGAGGCTTCGATAGAGGTTGGCGGCCCTATGCCGAACCTCCAGTGATGCTGATTTCAAGGGGAAACAACAAGAGGGAGGGTTACCTGCGGGAGACGTCGACGATCGTCGCGGGGAGAGCAAGCTGGGGTCGTCAGCTCGCCAAAAATTGCATAGGGGGAACAACAAGAGAGGGAACAAGAGGGGAATGAGAGAGGAGGTCGCAACCTGCCCCCCCCCCCCCCCCCCTGCGACCACTTGAAAGCTTAGGGGGGGGTTCAGAAAACCCCGAAGGGGTGAGGTCAGAAGGGGTTGCCGGATGGGGCTCGCCGTCCAGAAAAATGATGAGAGAAAGAGAGAGAGAGAGAGAGAGAGAGAGAGAGGGGAGCAGAAGTGAGAGGGGGACTGAGTCGAAGGGGGAGGTCGACGGGCGGCGAGTGACAAGCGAGGGATGAAACAGAAAGGGAAGGAAATGAGCTTGCATTACAGTTTTACGGGGGAAATTAGCGATGAATTAGCAACGAAACAATTTCGTCGCTACTTGGTGATGGAGTAGCGACAAATTTTTTTTGCCGCTGATCCGTCGCTAAGTTGCGAAAGATCTTGAGACAAAATTTTTCCGTCGCTAATCCATCGCTAATTAGTGATGCAATCAGCGACAAAAATTTTTTTGATGTTAATTCTGCAAATAATTCAAATTTTAGCGATGAATTGTTTTCTCTAGCTAATCTGTCGCAAATTTGCGATAGATTCTTTTTGTCACAAACTTCCGTCACTAGTTAACATTTTTCTTGTAGTGTATATATATATATATAGAGAGAGAGAGAGAGAGATTCACCATCACATTCAACGAGGGTATTTCATTAATTGTTGTTATTTAACTTGGAAAATGAATCTTGGCTAATGACTTTGCCATTTAAGATGGATGGTGAATGCCATCGGAAGAATTCTTGAAACCCAACTATAAATATGTACTAGGCCTATGGTGTGAATGAGCGACCACGAAGCACATCTCAAAGGCAACATATCATCATATATATCAATATGAAGATCACTCATGTATTGCTTTTGCTGGTATTGGTACTGAGTGTATATATATATATATATATATAATAAATCACCATATAAAAAGGTATTTTTTACATCAAGTTGAGAAAGGCTTCACTCATAGTGCACCGCAACATACAAGACCAATCAGATGGTGCCAAGATGAGCCACAGATGAGAAAGTTTCAAAGAAATCAATACCATAAGTCTGAGTATAACCTTTGGCTACTAGTCTAGCTTTATATCGCTCAAGAAAGCCATCTGAATTATACTTGACAGTGAAGACCCACTTACAACCAACAATATCTGCATTACTGGGCGGAACAACCAGATCCCATGTACCAAGTGACAATAAAGCATCCATTTCGTCCTGCATTGCTTGCTTCCAGCTTGGATCCATAAGAGCTTGACGATGATTGAGGGGAACAGATGTCGCAGACAATGCTGAGATGAAATTCCGCAAGTTTCTTCCAAAGCGCACATCTGTAACATACTTAGAGATAGGATGAAGAGTACAATGTCTTTTTCCTTTCCGTAAAGCAATAGGCAAATCATCATCCACAACAGAAGCTTTTGGTTGATCAGGAATACTCACCTCAAGAGAAGGGGAAGATGAAGGCATGCAATCAGGTGGTGATCGATGTGAGTACACCAGTGGAGGGTCCCAATATCGCTGCACTGAAGGATACTTCACAAGCAACTCTTGAGGAGCAGATTCCAAAGGAAAGGGAGGAACACGTAGAGGAAAAGTATCACCTTGACCTACTTGCAATCTGGGAGTAACACTTGAGAAATAAGGAATATATATATATATATATATATATATATATATATATATATAGAGAGAGAGAGAGAGAGAGAGAGAGAGAGAGAGAGAAGACATTCAATGAGTGTTTTTTTATTAATTCTTGTTATTTAACTTGGCAAACGAATGTTGGCTAATGACTTTGCCATTTAAGTTTGATGGAGAATGCCATCACAAGGAAGTTTCATCTTCAAACCTAACAATAAATATGTACAAAGTCTACGATGTGAAGGAAAAATCAAGAAGCACATCTCAAATGCAATAGATCATCATATATATCAATATGAGGAACACTTAGGTGTTGCTTTTGTTGGTATTGGAGTTGAGTGCATTGGTGAGCCCATTGCAGGCATAGGCTTCAGGTCCCTAGGGTTCGGGTCTGTGGGCTCTTGGGCCCTTTTCCTTTGATGCAAGTGCTTCTACTTCCGATGAAGCAGACCAAATATTCATGTGCCTATTGACCTTAAGTAAATATAGCTCAGAGTATTCAGACTTTGTAGAGAATGGAATGACCCCAAGTGATTCGGTCAGTGAGGCCCTGAGACATCTTCCACAAGAATGCTTAGATGTGTTGTTGTTTGTGTTGAATACCACTGAGACCATCACAAAGTCACTATAGTTGGCTTGTGGAGTGGTTAGATCCCCTTCTCCATCACTCATCTGGTTAATGGATTTGTACGTACAGGAAGGAAAATGAGAGAGATTATGAACCTTGGGTTCCTCTCTCTCTCTTTTCATCTCTTTCTATCTCTAAGTAGTTAATTGATGTTGGGCATGTATCTCCTCGATGTACTAGATCTTGCTAATAAATAGTGCCTTTTTGTAAGAAAAATATTGATAACCTATATCATTGAAATATGGGCACGACCCAACATGCAACTTGGGTAAGGGGTTAAGATCAGGTCATTTGTCAAATGATATTTTTTCGCATCTGATAATCATGTCCGCTGAAAGATATTCTATGATTATTTCAAGTGACACTTGTTTTTTCAGCCAAACGTCGTTAATGGAGTGACACCAATTGAGTTAAAAAATATCATAAATAGCATATCTCTTAACGGATAGGATTGTCAACCTGATCCTAACCCTAAGATCATTTGTCAAATGAGATTTTTTCTCATCTCACAATCCTGTCCGTTGAAAGATATGCTATGATTTTTCCATGTAGAGTATCCTGCATGCACCGATTTTACTGATTCTAAGCAACATTAACAGAGAAAGCAAAGGATCATAAACATTTTTTAATATTCTTGAAGGTCACATCATGAAACTTCGATCACAATCTCTTAGAGTCCATTGTTTAGTTTTGAAAGCAACAACACATTTCAATGTTTAGATATTAAAACAACCATCACGTTAGAAGACATGACATGAATCACCAAATTTAAGTGATATGAACAGACAATGAGTATGTATGGGTGAGAAGATTTCAAGCACGTGTGTAAAGTTTATTTGGGTGCTAAGGAGAATGCATTCAAAGGTAAAAGTCGTGGTTCAGTAACTGTTATAACCACATACACTGCTAAAATCCAACGATGGTGGACCAGTGGCGGAGCCAGAAGTTTTTCCTTGGGTGGGCAGACTTCGGGTCCCGGGGACAATGCTATTGTCTTGAAGGACGATCCATTTATTCAGACCAGTGGCGGAGCCAAAAAAATTTCGTTGGAGGAACAGACGTTCGTGGAGAGATAAAACTCAAATAAGCCTTTGAATTAAAATAACAATTGTTACAAACACAAACAACTAAATTTATGAACATAATAAGATAAAACCTTAAATTGTACTTTTAAACTAAAATAAAAATTGTTCACTTAAGAAATACAAACAACTAAATTCATGAAAATTTTACAATTGGCATCTTCTATTTTTCATATTTTGAAAACAATTCATAATTGCATCATCACTGATGGTATCAAATGTCTCCTTCTCTATGTAAGTAACCAAAGCATCATTGATTCATTCATCTCTCATTCTATTACGTAGACAACTTTTGATATTGTTCATAGCTGAAAATGCTATCAACACTTGCTGTTGCAACTGTCAAAGTTAATGCCAACTTAATCAATAGATACACATGAGAAAATACAATGTGCTTTTGAGTTGCTACCATCATCTCTGCTATCTCTACTAAAGATTTTAAACTTGAAAATTGATCACTGTTTCGCATGTCTGCAATATATATATCCAATTGATTTTCCAATCTAATTATGTTTACTTTAGAAAAGTCCTTAGGGTAAAGCTTAGCAAGACGAATGAACTTATCTTTATCAAATGCAGAAAAAGAATTCTTTGGACTCAAGCATGCCATTGAAAGGAGGAGCTTTGTATTTGCTTCAGTGAAACGATCATTCAACTCTTGAAGTTGCAAATCAATAATAACATAAAACACATTAATACGATAACGATGAAATGTGGTGATCTTTTCAACCTTACATCTTGGTCGTCCTTGAGGTATATATGAGTCCCCTAGATCAAGAATCAGAATATCAAATCTCTTACAAAATATGAACACTTTGTTTATGAGAGAGTCCCATCCATTGTCTCTCAGACCTTGAAGGCACTGTTTTGATATAGTGACTAAACTCATAGCATTCACAATGTCTTGATCTTTTCGCTGAAGTGCTTGTGAAAGATCATCAGTTATTCCCAAAACTTTACACATTAAATGTAAGCAAAACACAAATTCAAAATCTTGCAACTGATGATATAAAATAATTGCATCTGAACTTTTTCCTAAATATGTATGTTCTGCAATGAAATCTAACACTTGAATAAGAGAAGAATACATACTGAGTAAATTAACCAAAGCATCATAATGAGAACCCCACTGAGTATCACCAGGTCGTTTGGAACTTATTTCTTGATTTAATCCTCGTCAAGTTTCAAGTTCACCCAATGCAAGTGCTTCAGTAATTCACATAAATTTTGCTTCTCGAATAAGCTCAGATCTCTTGCATGAAGTGGAGAAAAAAGTTGACAACCTACCTAATATATTGAAAAACACATCAAGCAATAAATTTTTTTTAGCAACACCAACTAATGCCAATTGAAGTTGATGTGCAAAACAATGAATATAATATGCAGATGCATTTTCATGTAATATAAGACTTTTCAATCCATTAAACTCTCCTTTCATATTACTTGCTTCATCATAACCCTGTCCACACAAACTTGATATGCTTAATTTATTCTTACAGAATGCTTCTTGAACTGCCTGTTTGAGTGAGAGAGAACTTATTTCAAGAACATGCACAAGAGTAAGAAATCGCTCAACCACTCAACCTTTTTCATTAACAAACCGTAAAACAATAGTCATTTGTTCTTTAGTTGATATATCACGAGAATCATCAAGTAAAATAGAAAAAAAAGTATCTCCAAGTTCCATGATAATAGCATTTGTGGTTTGTATAGAAGCAGCCTTGACAATATCCTTTTGTATATCAGAAGATATCAATTTGTTATTTTCTAGAGCATTTTTCAATACAACTTTATTTATGTCATCATTGATCTTTGCAAATATCTTCAACAACTCAATAAAATTTCCTCTATTAAGAGATTCCTCAGCTTCATCATGCCCTCAAAATGCCAATCTTTGACTTAACAAGTATCTGATTGCATTAACAGTTGCCCAAAGGCGAAGTCTATATTCATCTTTTTGTCGAACACTTTGTTGATAATGTATAGAATCAATATGTTGTTTTTGTTGCATCAAATTTTGACACTTCATTCGTGCTGAATTATGAAAACTGCCAAAGCTTCCAACATGTTTATCAAACCTCTTCTTGTCTTTCCAGTTATCAAATCCTTCAAATACGAATGCTTCTACACTAATCTTCTCTGTGCTTTTTGGCCTGAAAAGATAACACTGCAAACAATATGCTTTATGCTTACTTGTACTATACTCCAACCAATCCTTATACTCATCATACCAAGCTGGAATGAACCTTCATTTTTGGTGGTTTAGTTGAAACATACAATCTCGAGGTTGACAAGGACCTCAGATCATATATGCTCTACGAACATTATCTTCGATATTAGGATGATAACTAAAAATAGAAGGACGAAGTGTAGGGTTTGCAGGTAACTCTGATTCATCATTTTCTGTTTTGCATATTTTCTGACTTGGTTCTCCTTCTCGAGTTACAGAAGATTTATCAAAGATTGACCTTTTCGCTATAAACTTATCCATTCTTACGCAAAAAAAAAATATGACAATGTTATATAAGCCAAATCTTACTGCAAAAAAGGATCGAGTAAAATGAAATGACAACAAGAACAAGAACAAGAACAAGGCAGGGGACGAAGCCCCCTGTTGGCAATCAGAGGAGGCAGTGGAAGCAAAGTCCAGTGTCAGTCCAAAAAATCAAGTTCTTGATGAATGATTATTCATTTAGCCAACTCATAACACATAAAATTGGCCATTGAAATCAAGATAAATAGGTTTAACCTTCTTTCATAACAAGCTGTCAGAATGCCTACAACCTATGTCACATGGATACGACTGCGAATACAGGAATACAACTATTTTTATGAAGTTTCCAGTATGACTTGTATATAAAGGGATATGGAACAACAGTCAAAATGGAGTACCCATGCGACATAGCCTACAGTAGAACTCAATCAAATTCTTAACTTTTAATAACTTCTTTTCATAAAAGTAAATAAGGCTGAGCCTAAAACTAGAGAAACTGAATAATGAAATATTAGGTACATAAGCTTGCTAGCCAATACTTGTTTACTTATTTAAAAGACTTTTCTCTGAATACTATTGGCTGTTTTTCGTGATAGATATGAGATCTCTGCAAAATATTGGATTCTTTTTAACCAGTCTTAGTTGTTTCTAGTGGTAGACTTGGTATCACCAACCAAACATGGAGGCCCTTTTTTGGAAATTATGAACATCAAATTAGTCATAAAACACAAAGAAGAAACAAGATGTCACATGGTCCAAACCAAGGATTTATATATTTAACCCAATATTCTATTGTTAAGATCCTAGAACATCCCAAGGCCAGGCAAACTTTTGACCCTAAATCATCTACCAAAAGTTAGCTACAAAGGTTTGATGAATTATACCAACAAAAAGGAAAAACAATGAGCTTAACATGCATGTTATAATTGTCCTAATTTGACAACATAGCAAAACATAACAGTTCATTATATCTAAAAAGCATTTTTGGCAGAAGTCACATAAACATACAAAAAATAAAGCCACAAACAACAACGCCCAATCATACTAATGCAGCAATACGCATATGCAGTCCTACTCTGGCCATAGATTGTCATAAGCATTCTGCAATATTTTTTCCATACTGCAAAGCAGAGAAGAAATAAGAAAGCCATCATTCACTTATGATATAAAAAATGCTTAATAACTAACATATAAAATCTCGAATCAACATGAATTGAAAAAGTCTGCTGATCAAATGCATGCTAGTGTATCCTGAAATTTAGATGAATATGACTCCTAAATCCAGATAACATATATTATACCAATTTAAAATCCATTTCATGAAGACGGAAAATGAACTCATACTAGAAAAAATTGTGCATCTCCAATGACTGATAAATCAAAGCAAAGCACCATGCCAATACCAAAACCATTGGAAAATATCGAGCAGTAGATAAGTAGCCTGGGGTAGAACCTTTTTCCCCATTTTAATTGAATAAATTCATACAAACCATAAACTGAAAGAACCACCACTATCAAAAAATGCACTGAAAAAGAGACGAGCGTGAAGGAGAAACAATTCTATGGGGCCATATAATGTGCCTTTGGGCTCTTCAGTATGTACAATCCTTATAATCATCAAACAATTCTGTGGATCGTTGTCGGGGAGCCAACAATAATTTCTATCGTTGGGCGTCGCCGTTTTCACCGGAGATTTAATGGCTTCCCCTCTGTAAGGTCAAGGGGATTTTAACTTTTAAGCTCTGGCTGGCCATCCAGCTGCCATCGCCGGAAAGTACAGGGGATCAGACGTCGGCAAAGTCCGTTGGGCGTAGTGGCAGAGCCAGGGGTGGGCATGGTTGGGCGTCGTGTTGGCAGTCGTTGCCGACAGGTCTTTCGGTCGGCGACATGGGTGACATGGGTCGTCTGATGCTTTGCGGTTTCTGAGAAACTGAAGGCTTCAGTTTCTCATAAACCGCAAACAGGGTTATCGTGTTTGCCGATCGACTAGAAAGCAAGAGAGAGGGGGTAGGGACTAGGGAGGTTACCTGCGACAGTGCGACGACCGGCGGCTAGCGATGGTCGCCGGCGAAAGGAATATGGCGAAGGTCCGACTGACTGCGACATCGGTGCTTCGCATCGCCAGAGATTGCAGCAGAGAGGGAGAAGCTCGGAGGGGGGCACCGCGGGTTCACCGAAGGGAGGCCGGCGGCACTGCAGAGCACAGGGGAGGAGAGCCGACGAATGGGGTTGCCGATGACAGATGGGGAACGGCGGAACGGAGGGGCAGAGCACAAAGGAGAAAGGAAAACTGGCGAAGGTTTTACCCCTCATCCCTTTTGGCAGGCTCTAGACTCATCGAGAGCCCGGGTCCCGTGTCGACTCGGTTTCACGAGTCCCGATTCAACTCGGTTTCTCGAGTCATGAGTCGACTCGGTTTCAAATTTTAGGGTGGGCGGCCGCCCACCCATGCCCACCCCTGGTTCCGCCACTGGTGGACAAGACGATTACACAATTATTTTTTGGAAGTGAAGATTTCAATGGCCAAAATCTAGTAAAGGGTCTGATATTGCTTCTTCAAATATGGTCCAATCAATGAAAATCCCTAACTTCAAGGGAGTTTCCAATACGGGTCCACCTTGACAAGTGGCACCAATCTTAAAATCATGCCAAATTTTAGTTAAGTTATTTGCCGGATCTCAACAAGGAGGACAGTTCTATGTCGTCGACCTTCCTTCCTGATTGTTCCCCGTAAGATTTTTTTTCGGGGAATGTGAAAGGCCTGTGGAGAGCTTGCTCACATAATTTATGCATTTGGATTCCTAGGGAGTGCACCAATGCCCCCAAAAAGCTAAGTAAATCTATGTGTTCTAGAGTATTCCAGTTTGGAAGGATAATCCACCAGATCGGTTTCCTTCAGATTTAGATATGCAAGTTATCATTGATTTATGTAGTCGTCGGGGTCTGACTAACCCCAGCTGGTCAATCGCCCAAAAAAAAGTTGGTCACACTCACCGTACTCTAGTAAGAACCCTTAATTAGGTACATCTTATATGATCAATCCAACCGATAGATGCATTCTGGTTCATTGATCAGGAACTTCATTGGACATCACCAACGGTGGTTCTGCATGGTTGGTAGGAGCTCTCAGTGCACGTCCCATTGTGACGGGACGTTGCAGGTTCAATCGCCAGTGTAACGTTCAATGATTACTGGTGGTTGTCTGCGTAACCCCAGCTTTAACCTAAAGTCATGATTTTTTTTAGATGTAAAAGCTCTTAAGAAACCTGGTTATGAAATACAACCGACCAACCCAAAACACCCTAAAAAAACAACTGGTTTTATTAGCGAATCATAGGCCTTTATGTCAACATTATCAGTGTTCGATATATCAAAGTGACCAAAACACCCTCAAAACCAATGTATGTTTAAAACTACAGTCGTTTTTTGGGTTAGAAAAATTACTTTCATTTTTCAAATTAAGACCACTCATGTATTTCGTAGTTTTTTTTATTATCTTTTTTTACTTTTTCTTCTGCAAAACAAGAAAAAAACAATTTTAAAATAATTATATATTTTCAAAAATGCCATTTTTAGCATGTTCTCACCATTTAAATCAATTAAGCATTGCCAACTTCAATATAATAAAATGAACCACATCAATGTAAGTATGGAGAACGTTTCGGACAGCCAAGCACGACCTCTCCAGTGAGAAAAACGTTAATAGCTCATTTATGTTTTAGACTTTAGAAACCGCCTCTCCACCCCTTGTGTAACACATAATAATTATGATTTTAAGAAATCAATTTTTTGCATTCATTTCAATTGTTGGATTGAAAATAATCAATAGTTTAATAAGAGTAAGTAGGGCCCGGGAGCACCCTATCATATATATATATATATATATATATATATATATATATATATATATATATATATATAGAGAGAGAGAGAGAGAGAGAGAGAGAGAGAGAGAGAGAGAGAGAGAGAGATTCACCATGACATTCAATGAGTGTTTTTTATTAATTGTTGTTATTTCCCTTGAACCATGAATGTTGCTAATGACTTTGCCATTTAAGTGGGATGGTGAAAGCCATCACAAGGCAGTTTCATCTCCAAACCCAACTATAAATATGTACAAGGCTTATGGTGTGAAGGACGAAGCACATTTTAAAGGCAATATATTATCACATATATCAATATGAAGAGCGCTCAGGTGTTGCTTTTGCTGTTTTTGGTGCTGTGTGCATTGGTGAGCCCACTGCAGGCACAAGCTTCAGGTCCCTTCTCCTTTGATGCAAGCGCTCCTTCTCCCGATGAAGCAGACCAAATATTTGTGTGTCTGTCGACCTTAAGCAAATATGGCACAGAGTATTCAGACTTTGTTGAGAAGGGAAAGACCCCAAGTGACTTGGCCTGTGAGGCCCTTAAGGCCCTCGATCATCTTCCACAAGAATGTTTAGATTTGTTGCCGTTTCTGTTGAACACCACTGAGACCGTCGCCAAGTCACTAGAGTCGGCCTGTGGGGTGGTTAGACCCCCTTCCCCATCACCCATCTGATTAATGAATATGTACCTGAATGGAGGGAAATGGGAGAGATTCTGAAACTGAGATCCCTCTCTCTCTTCATCTCTTTCTCTCTCTAAGTAGTTCATTGATGTTGGGATGTATCTCCTCAGTGTACTAGTGATTGGATCTTGCTAATAAAATAGTGCCTTTTTTTGTTAGAAAAATATTGATAACCTATATCACTGAAATATGAGCACAGACCCAACATACAACTTGGGTACGGGGTTCAGATCAGGTCTTTTGTCAAAATGATATTTTTTCTCATATGATAATCTTGCTCGCTGAAAGATATTACACGATTATTTCAGGTGACACTTGTTTTTTCTCCCAAACGTCGTTAACGGAGTGATGCGACTGTAGTAAAAAAAACCATAAATAGCATATCTCTCATAAGACAGGATTAGCAACCTGATCATAACCCACAAATCATTTGTCAAATGAGATTTTTTCTTACCTGACAATCCTGTTCATTGAAATATATGCTACGGGAGATTATTTCACGTGACACATCTTGCATACACCAATTTTACTGATTCTAAGCACATGACTGCTTCTTATCATTGATAGAGGAAATAAAGGACTGGCTAGATAAGATGCATTTTTAAAATTTTTTGAAGTTCACATCATGAAACCACGATCACAGTCTCTTAGAGTACATTGTTTAGTTTTGAAACCCACAGGTACATCTTATATGATCAATCTGACCGATAGATGCATTCAACGTGGTTCATTGATCAGGAACTTCATTGGAATTGGAGAGCTGTCAGCAGGGGCGTAGCTAGGGGGGGGCAGGACTGGGCTGTAGCCCAGTCCTGCCTCCCCAAACAGTTAAATTTTTTTTTTTTTAAAAGCCCAGTCCTAGCCCTGCCCTGATTCCATATGAAATAGATTTTTATCCATTTTTTAGCCCAGCCCTGACTGCAGCAAATAGTTTGATTTGTCCATATGAAATAGATTTTTATTAATAATTGTAGCCATTTTTTATTTTATCTCAAAAAAAAAAATTTCGGGGGCGCTCCCCCGAACCCCCAACTATCACACAAATAATTTTTTTTTCTACAACCCTGTTTGCCCCCCCTCACATGAATCCTAGCTACGCCCCTGGCTGTCAGTGCACGTCTCTTTGTGGTGGGATGTTGCAGGTTCAAAACGAGTGGAACGTTAAATAATACCTGATGGGGGTGGGTTTAACCCCAGCTTTAACATAAAGACATGATTTTTCTCAATCATGGATTTTTTTTTCGATTTAAAAGTTCTTAAGAAACCTGGTTATGCAATAGGACCGAACAACCCAAATCATGTGCTTGATTAAACAAACCAGGTATTTTATAAAGGTTGATCTACAAAAATATTTTTAAAAACCAAAGGAAACAACGGGTTTTAATTATTAGCAAGCCAAAGATATACATGTAGGTTAATCTAGAATTAGGCCTTTATATCAACATTAGCAGTGTTCGATATATTAAAGTGACCAAAACACCCTCAAAAGCATTGTATGTTTAAAACTAAAGTCGTTTTTAGGGATAGAAAAAAGTACTTTCAATTTTCAAACTAAAACGACACATGTATTTTGTAGTTTTTTATTATCTTTTTTTGCTTTTTCTACTCCAAAACAAGAAAAAAACAATCTTAAAATAATTATATATTTTCAAAAATGTCATTTTAAGCATGTTCTGACCATCTAAATCAATTAAGCATTGCCAACTTCAATATAATAAACCAAACAACATCAATGGATGTATGGAGAACATTTCTGACAGCCAGCCACGACGATGAGAAAAACGTTAATAGCTCATTTATGTTTTTGACTTTAGAAACCGCCTCTCCTCCCCTTATGTAACGCATAATAAGTATGATTTTAAGAAATCCAATTTTTGCCTTCATTTAAATTGTTAGATTTAAAATAATCAACAGTTTAATAAGAGTGAATTGGCCCCGGGAGCACCCTATATATATATATATATATATATATATATATATATATATATATATATATATATATATCGAGAGAGAGAGAGAGAGAGATTCACCATGACATTGAATGAGTGTTTTTTATTAATTGATGTTATTTAACTTGGGAAATGAATGTTGGCTAATGACTTTGCCATTTAAGTTGGATGGTGAATGCTATCACAAGGCAGTTTCATCTCCAAACCCAACTATAAATATGTACATGGCTTATGGTGTGGAGGAGCGATCACGAATCACATCTCGAAGGCAATATATCATCATATATATCAATATGAAGAGCGCTCAGGTGTTGCTTTTGTTGTTTTTGGTGTTGGGTGCATTGGTGAGCCCACTACAGGCACAGGCTTCAGGTCCCTTCTCCTTTGATGCAAGCGCTCCTGCTCCCGATGAAGCAGACCAAATATTCGTGTGTCTGTCGACCTTAAGCAAATCTGGCTCAGAGTATTCAGACTTTGTAGAGAAGGGAAAGACCCCAAGTGACTTGGCCTGTGAGGCCCTCGTTCATCTTCCACAAGAGTGCTTAGATTTGTTGCCGTTTCTGTTGAACACCACTGAGACCGTCGCCAAGTCACTAGAGTCGGCTTGCGGGGTGGTTAGATCCCCTTCCCCATCACCCATCTGATTAATGAATCTGTACGTGCATGGAGGGAAATGGGAGAGATTCTAAAACTTGGATCCCTCTCTCTCTCTCTATCTTCATCTCTTTCTCTGTCTTCATCTCTTTCTCTCTCTGAGTATTTCGTTGATGTTCGGCATGTATCTCCTCGATGTACTAGAGATTGAATAGTGCTAATAAATAATGCCTTTTTTGTTAAAAAAATATTGATAACCTATATCACTGAAATATGGGCACGACCCAGCATACAACTTGGGTAGGGGGTTCAGATCAGGTCATTTGTCAAATGACATTTTTATTCATCTGATAATCCTTGTCCGCTGAAAGATATTCTACGATTATTTCAGGTGACACTTGTTTTTTCTTCTCAAACATCGATAACGGAGTGACACCTAAAAAAAAATCGTAAATAGCATTTTTCTCAACGGATAGGATTGTCAACCAACGGGGGGCTCTGCATGGTTGGTAGGATCTCTCAGTGCACGTAGCATTGTGACGGAACGTTGCAGGTTCAATCCCCAGTGTAGCGCTCAATAATTACTGGTGGTTGTCTGCTTAACACCAGCTTTAGCATAAAGTTGTGATTTTTTTTTTAGATTTAAAAGCTCTTAAGAAACCTGCTTATGCAATACAACCGAACAACCCAAAACATATGCTTGATTAGGGGAGCCAGGTATTTTAGAAAGGTTGATCTACAAAACTATTTTAAAAAACCAGTGAAAACAACTGGTTTTATTAGCGAGTCAATGATATACATGTGGGCTAATCTACCACTTGGCCTTTATGAACATTATCAGTGTTCGATATATTAAAGTGACCAAAACACCTTCAAAACCAATGTATGTGTAAAACTACAGTCGATTTTAGGGTTAGAAAAATTACTTTCATTTTTCAAATTAAAACCACTCATGTATTTTGTAGTTTTTTTTATTATCTTTTTTTACTTTTTCTTCTCCAAAACTAGAAAAAAACAATATTAAAATAATTATATATTTTCAAAAATGCCATTTTTAGCATGTTCTGACCATTTAAATCAATGAATGTCTGGAGAACGTTTTTGACAGCCAGTCGTGACCCTCACCCGTTGAGAAAAACGTTAGTAGCTCATTTGTGTGTTCAATTTTAGAAACCGCCTTTCCACTCCTTGTAACACATAATAATTATGATTTCAAGAAATCAATTTTTGGCATTCATTTCAATTGTTAGATTGAAAATAATCAATCGTTTAATAAGAGTAAGTAGGGCCCCTGGAGCACCCTCTCTCTCTCTCTCTCTCTCTCTCTCTCTCGCGCTATATATATATATATATATATATATAGAGAGAGAGAGAGAGAGAGAGAGAGAGAGAGAGATTAACCATGACATTCAATGAGTGTTTTTTTGTTAATTGTTGTTATTTAACTTAGGCAATGAGTGCTGGCTAATGACTTTGCCATTTAAGTTGGATGGTGAATGCCATCACAAGGCAGTTTCAATCCAAACGCAACAATAAATATGTACAAGGCTTATGGTGTGGAGGAGCGATCACGAAGCATATCTCAAAGGCAATATATCATCATATATATCAATATGAAGAGCGCTCAGGTGTTGCTTTTGCTGTTTTTGGTGCTCGGTGCATTGGTGAGCCCACTGCAGGCACAGGCTTGGTCCGTGGGCTCCAGGGCCCTCTTCCATTGATGCAAGCACTCCTGCTACCGATGAAGCAGACCAAATATTTGTGTGTGTGTCGACCTTAAGCAAATATGGCTTAGAGTATTCAGACTTTGTAGAGAAGGGAAAGACCCCAAGTGACTTGGCTTGTGAGGCCCTCGTTCATCTTCCACAAGAATGCTTAGATTTGTTGTCGTTTCTATTGAATACCACGGAGACCGTCGCCAAGTCACTAGAGTTGGCTTGCGGGGTGGTTAGATCCCCTTCCCCATCACCCATCTAATTAATGAATCTGTCTCTCTCTCTCTCTCTCTCTCTCTCTCTCTCTCTCTTCATCTCTTTCTCTCTTTAAGTAGTTCATTGATGTTGGGCATGCAAAGCAGGTTATATGTCCCCCCCCCCCCAACAGGGCAGTTAGCTACATCTCATGTTCGGGGGTCCCAAAGAGCATCACGTATGTAAGCATGTGTGTCTCGTATCCCCATGTTTGTCAGCATTAATTAGCGTTGGAGTTTGATGTGATTGCAAAGACTTAAGTACCCTCTCCTCCATTGGTGCCAAAAAAAAATGACGATTCTTGAAAAGGAGTGGTTGTAAAGACTTAAGTGCCCCGAAGATGATTATTTAAGACCCAGTCTCTGCACTGCAGGATTATCTGAGAAAGAAATCTCTCCTGGAGGAGGCCATGAACATCAACCCTCTCACTCACTCTCTCTCCCTTCTATTTCTGCTTCTATGCACATCCAACAGAAGATCTTACATTGCTCCATCAAGCACCGGCTGACCTGCACATTGACTGTTGTGGAGCTTGATTCAAAGTTTTTACCCTTACAGGAGGAGGGTTTGGGGGTTCATCCCAGCGTGGGTAACATCATTCAACTAAATGAGTTGTAGATCCTGATTCAGAGTTTTTACCCTTATAGGAGAGGGGTTTGGGGCTCCTCCCAACGTGGGTAGCATCATTCAACTTGAAGAGTTGTGGAGTCTGATTTAAAGTTTTTACCCTTACAGAAAAGGGGGGTCTGAGGGCTCCTCCCAGCGTAGGTAGCATCATTCAACTTAAAGAGTTGTGGAGTCTGATTCAGAGTTTTTACCCTTACAGAAGGGGGGTCTGAGGGCTCCTCTTAGTTTGGGTAGCATCATTCAACTTGATGAGTTGTGGAGTCTGATTCACAGTTTTTACCCTTATAGGAGGAGGGTTTGGGGGCTCCTCCCAATGTGGATAGCATCGTTCAACTTGATTTGTTATAGAGCCTGATTCAGAGTTTTGCACTTATAGGAGAAGGGTTTGGGGGCTCCTCTCGTGGTCATCCGACGAAACAAACCTGGGTCATCAAAAATGTCTGTTTGAACTTTTCATCGTCATCTTCTTCTTCTTCCTTCTCCGTAAAACACTGTAAAACCCTCTCTCTCCCTCTCTAGAGAAGAAATCAAGGGAGACAAAGAGTTCCCCCTGGAGAAGGCCATGAACATCAATCATCTCACTCTATCTCCCTTCTCTCTCTACTTCTGTGCACATCCAACAAACGATCCAACATTTCTCCATCAAACACCGACTGACCTGCACACTGACTGTAGCATCGTTCAACTTGATGAGTTGTGGAGCCTGATTTAGAGTTTTTGCCCTTACAGGAGGGGGGTTTGGGGGCTCCTCCCAGCGTGGGTAGCATCATTCAACTTGAAGAGTTGTGGAGTCTGATTCAAAGTTTTTACCCATTCATCTTTTAAGGCATTAGATCTCATGTTTAAACATCCACGCATGTGCAGTTTGCTTTCATCATGTACAATTGCTTTCTAGATTATACTTTGAATTCTGATGCATTTTAGATCTATCGATTTGTATGTAACCAGAGCTCATTTTAATCTGAATGTTTTACTGTAACTTCATACATATGTCTTCATGCTCTCCACAAAAAATCAGATCATTCTGAGTTTGCTTGACCCACTTTAAAAATCAAGATTCAGAACCTGTTATTTTGCATCGTCAGGATTTTAGCAGAATCAGGACCAACTTGCGGGAGTGATTTCTCCCAAACCAGAGATTATATTTCCGATCCGTAAAAAAGGTTGTTTTCTAAATTGAATCTAGTTTGTTAATACCAAATTTCAGCGATTTATATGGTATTTTCATACCAGTTTTGGGTAAAAAACCATAACCCTGTCACCCTGTGTCATTTTAACGGCTCATATTTTGATCCATTTTGTTTAAATTTTATTTCCCTAATGGGAGATCATTTTTCAATTCTGTAAAATGCGTTATCTTCGTTTATGTGTCTATCTTTTTAAATTTTCAGAATTTTTCATGGTCAATTATTATTTTATTTTGATTAAATACCAGAACCTTGTATCCAGATTTTTTAAATGTTCTGATTTTGGCCCCCATATCATGACTGTTGTAGCACTTCTTCAACAAATCGCTATTTGATTGGCAATATTCTTCAGCAAATCGTTGTTATAATTTTTTTGGGTCTCTAATGAGTTCCTACTATGATTTGTAGTATTTTTGGGTCTCCAACGAGTCTCATAATGATTTATAGTGTTGTCTGGTCTTTTAACTATGATTTATAGTGTTTTGGGGTCTCCAACGAGCCCCAAAGCGATTTGTAGTGTTTTTTGGTCTTTTAACTATGATTTATAGTGTTTTCGGGTCTCTAACGAGACCCACAACGATTTATAGTGTTGTTAGATCTCGCTATAGCGATTTGTAGTGTTTCTCGCTAAACACTACAGCGATTTGTGATACAAATCGCTATCTGAATCAGAACCAACTTGTGAGGGCCATATCTCCCTAACCAGAGATCGGATTTCAAATCCGTAAAAAGTGGTGTCTTCGTTATGAAGTCTAGTTTATTCTTGTAAATTCTCAGTGATTTATATGGTCATTTGATACCCTATTTGGATCTAAAACCAGACCCCTATCAGTCTGACTTATTTGAGTGACATAGGTTTTTATTTCATTTTGTAAGAGTCATATATCCCCAACGTAAGATCATTTTCCAAATCCATAAAAAGGGTTTTCTTCCTCTATGTGTCTAGTTTATATCTGGAAAGTTGTATAACTTTCTATGCTCATTGGATATTTCAAATCTGTTAAAAACCGAGACATGTCTCTAACAAGTTATAATTAACTTTCATCCACTCAGTTAAAAGGGAATAATAACATGTCTCGGTTTTTGACAGGTTTGAAATATCAAATGAGCATAAAAAGTTATAAAACTTTTCAGATATAAACTAGACACATAGAGGAAGAAAACCCTATTTACGGATTTGGAAAATGATCTTCCGTTGGGGAGATATGACTCTTACAAAATGAAATAAAAACCTATGTCACTCAAATAAGGTAGACTGATAGGGGTCTGGTTTTAGATACAAATAGGGTACAAATTACCATAAAAATTGCTGAAAATTGACAGGAATAAACTAGATTTCATAACGAAGACACCATTTTTTACGGATTTAAAATCTGATCTCTGGTTAAAGAGATATGGCCCTGACAAGTTGGTCCTGATTCAGATAGCGATTTGTATCACAAATCGCTGTAGTGTTTAGCGAGAAACACTACAAATCGCTATAGCGATATCCAGCAACACTATAAATCGATGTGGGTCTCGTTAGAGACCCGAAAACACTATGAATCATAGTTAAAAGACCAAAAACCACTACAAATCGTTGTGGGGCTCGTTCAAGACCCCAAAGCACTATAAATCATAGTTAAAAGACCGGACAACACTATAAATCATTGTGAGGCTCGTTGGAGACCCAAAAATACTACAAATCATAGTAGGGACTCATTAGAGACCCAAAAAAATTATAACAACGATTTGCTGAAGAAAATTGCCAATCAAATAGCGATTTGTTGAAAAAGTGCTACAACAGTCATGATATGGGGCCAAAATCAGAACATTTATAAAATCTGGATACAAGGTTCTGGTATTTAATCAAAATAAAATAGTAATTGACCATGAAAATTTCTGAAAATTTACAAAGATGAACTAGACACATAAAAAAAGAGAACCGTTTTACAGAATTGGAAAATGGTCTTCCATTAGGGAAATAAAATTCAAACAAAATGGATCAAAATCTGAGCCGTTAAAATGACACGGGGTGACAGGGTTATGGTTTTTGACCCAAAACTGGTATGAAAACACCATAGAAATAGTTGAAATTTGGTATGAACAAACTAGATTCAATTTAAAAAACAACCTTTTTTACGGATTGGAAAGATAATTTCTGGTTAATGAGAAATCACTCCCGCAAGTTGGTCCTGATTCTGCTAAAATCCTGACGATGCAAAATAACAGGTTCTGAATCTCGGTTTTTAAAGTGGGTCAAACAAACTCAAAATGATCTGATTTTTGGTGGAGAGCATGAAGACATATGCATGAAGTTGCAGTAAAACATTCAGATTAAAATGAGCTCTTGTTACATACAAATCGATAGATCTAAAATGCATCAGAATTCAAAGTATAATCTAGAAAGCAACTGAACATGATGAAAGCAAACTGCACATGCGTGGATGTTCAAACATGAGATCTAATGCCTTAAAATATGAATGAGTAAAAACTTTGAATCAGACTCCACAACTCTTCAAGTTGAATGATGCTACCCACGCTGGGAGGAGCCCCCAAACCCCTCTCCTGTAAGGTCAAAAACTCTAAATCAGGCTCCACAACTCATCAAGTTGAACGATGCTACAGTCAGTGTGCAGGTCAGTCGGTGTTTGATGAATAAATGTTGGATCGTTTGTTGTTGGATGTGCACAGAAGTAGAGAGAGAAGAGAGAGAGAGTGAGATGAGGTTTTACCCCTCTCTTGTAAGGGTAAAAACTCTGAATCAGGATCTACAACTCATTTAGTTGAATGATGCTACCCACGCTGAGAGGAGCCCCCAAACCCTCCTCCTGTAAGGGTAAAAACTCTGAATCAAGCTCCACAACAGTCAATGTGCAGGTCAGTCGGTGCTTGATGGAGCAATGTAGGATCTTCTGCTGGATGTGCACAGAAGCAGAAAGAGAAGGGAGAGAGAGAGTGAGAGGGTTGATGTTCATGGCCTCCTTCAGGGGAGATTTCTTTCTCGGATAATCCTGCAGTGCAAAGACTGAGTTTTAAATAATCATCTTTGGGGCACTTAAGTCTTGTCAAGAATCCTCCCTTGATTTCTTCTCTAGAGAGAGAGGGGGTTTTACAGTGTTTTACGGAGAAAGAAGAAGAAGACTTTGAAGAGTCAACATCATCCTCGACTTTCTGGATGGAGGACATGTTTGTCCTTTTTTTGAAATGTTTGTTTTTTCTTTTTTGAATGAAGGACATTTTTGTCATTTTCTCAAACCATCACTTTATGAGAAGAATAGCAAGAAATGGTACTTAAGTCTTTGCAACAACACCAGAGTCCGATGCAAAGTTATGTCAACATACACAGGAATACGAGCCCCATGTGCTTGTATACGTGGTGCTCATTCAAAGCCCCGAACACAGACGTGGGATTCAGTAAATCATCGGGGGGGACATACACCACCCTCTCTTGGGCATGTATCTCCTTGATGTTCTATTGGCTGGATTATGCTAATAAATAGTGTTTTTTTGTTAGAAAAATATTGATAACCTATATCATTGAAATATGGGCACGACACAGCATACAACTTAGGTAAGGGTTCAGATCAGGACATTTGTCAAATGATATTTTTTCTCAACTGATATTCCTGTTCGCTAAAAGATATTCAAAGATTATTTCAGGTGACACCCTCGTTTTGAAAAAAAATCATAAATAGCATGTCTCTCTACGAATAGGATTGTCAACCTCATCCTAACCCTGAGATCATTTGTCAAAATGGGATTTTCTCTTGTCTGACAATCTTGTCCATTGAAAGATATGCTATGATTATTCCATGTGGCACATCCTGCACGCACCGATGTTACTAATTCCAAGCACATGAGTTGTTCCTAACATTAACAGTCCAGTAAAGGATGGTCAAATACATTTTTAAATATTCTTGAAGGTCACATCATGGAACCTCAATCACAATCTCTTAGAGTCCATTGTTTGGTTTTAAAATTCAGCAGCAACATATTTTAATTTATAGATAGTAAGATGACCATAATGTTGAAAGATGTGCCACAAATCACAGGGTTTAAGTAACATGAAGAGCTAGTGAATATGCATCTGTGAGAAGATTTCAAGTACGTGTAAAGTTTATTTGGGTGTGAAGAAAAATGCATTTAAAAGTGAAAGACTGAAGTTATCATGCTTGAAGAACCACTATAACCACATACAGTGTTGGAATCCTACAGTGAACAACACTATAACACAATTATTTTTTGAAAGTCTAAAGCTAAAGATTCTGATGCCAGAACCTAGTATGGGGTCTGATGTTGCTTCTTTAGATATGGTTCAATCAATGAAAATCCCTAACTTCAAGGGAGTTTCCAAGATGAATCCGCCATGATAAGTGGCACCAAACTTAAAATCATGCATAATTTTAGTTATTTGCCGGATCTCAACATACAGGACAGTTCCATGTCCTTGACCCTCCCGTGAAAATTTTTTCGTGGAATGTGTGTGCTCACATTCTTTATGCATTTGGATTACTGAAGAGTGTAACAATGCCCCCAAAAGCTAAGTAAATCTAAGAGTCCTCGAGTGTATTCCAGTTTGGAAGAATAATTCACCAGATTCGTTTTCATTCACATTTATGTGTAACTTATTGTTGATTTTATTTACTGGTCGGGGTCGGACTAACCCTATCTAGTCAATCTCCCAAAAAAAAATGGTCAATCCGACCGATAGGCACATCTTATGATCAATCCAACCGATAGATGCATTCAACGTGGTTCATTGATCAGGAACTTCATTGAAGAGCTGTCAGTGCACGTCTCCTTGTGGTGGGATGTTGCAGGTTCAAACCCCAGTGGAACGTTAAATAATACCTGGTGGGGGTCTGCCTAACCCCAGCTTTAACATAAAGACATGATTTTTGTCAAACATGGATTTTTTTTTTTTGATTTAAAAGCTCTTAAGAAACCTGGTTATGCAATACGCCCGAACAACCCAAAACATATGCTTGATTAAAAAACCAGGTATTTTATAAAGGTTGATCTACAAAAATATTGTAATAAACCAGTGAAAACAACTGATTTTAATTATTAGCAAGCCAATGATATACATGTAAGTTAATCTAGCATTTGGCCTTTATATTATATATATCAACATTAGCAGTGTTCGATATATTAAAGTGACAAAACGCCCTCAAAAGCAATGTATGTTTAAAACTACAGTCGTTTTTAGGGTTAGAAAAATTACTTTCATTTTTCAAATTAAAACCACTCATGTATTTTGTAGTTTTTTTATTATCTTTTTTTACTTTTCTTTTCCAAAACAAGAAAAAAACAATCTTAAAATAATTATATATTTTCAAAAATGCCATTTGTGGAATGTTCTGACCATTTAAATCAATTAAGTATTGCCAACTTCAATATAATTATAAACCAAACAATATCAATGGATGTATAGAGAATGTTTCTGACAGCGAGCCATGACCTCTCCCGGTGAGAAAAACGTTAATAGCTCATTTATGTTTTTGTCTTTAAAAACCGCTTCTCCACCCCTTTTGTAACGCATAATAATTATGATTTCAAGAAATCAATTTTTAGCATTCATTTCAACTGTTAGATTGAAAATAATCAATCATTTAATAAGAGTAAGTAGGACCCCGCAAGCACCCTATCATATATATATATATATATATATATATATATATATATATATATATATATATATATATATAGAGAGAGAGAGAGAGAGAGAGAGAGAGAGAGAGAGATTCACCATAATATTCAATGAGTTTTTTTCATTAATTGTTGTTATTTAATTTGTGCAATGAATGTTGGCTAATGACTTTGTCATTTAAGTTGGATGCTGAATGCCAGAAGGCAATTTCATCTCCAAGCCCAACTATAAATATGTACAAGGCTTATGAGGTAGAAGTCGTGGTGTGAAGGAGCGATCAAGAAGCACATCTCAAAGGCAATATATCAGTATGAAGAGTGCTCAGGTGTTGCTTTTGCTGCTATTGGTGCTGGGTGCATTGGTGAGCCCACTGCAGGCACAGGCTTCAGGTTCCTGGGCTTCGGGTCCGTGGGCTCCAGGGCCCTTTTCCTTTGATTCCAGCTCTCCTGCTCCCGATGAAGCAGACCAAATATTCGCGTGTCTGTTGACCTTAAGCAAATATGGATCAGAGTATTCAGACTTTGTAGAGAAGGGAAAGACCCCAAGTGACTCGGCTTGTGAGGCCCTTAAGGCCCTCGTTCATCTTCCACAAGAATGCTTAGATGTGTTGCCCTTTGTGTTGAACACCACTGAGACCGTCGCCAAGTCACTAGAGTCGGCTTGTGGGGTGGTTAGATCCCCTTCCCCATCACCCATCTGATTAATGAATCGGTACGTGTATGGAGGGAAAGTGGGGAGATTCTGAAGCTTAGATCTCTCTCTCTCTCCATCTCTTTCTCTCTCTAAGTAGTTCATTATGTTGAGCATGTATCTCCTCGATGTACTAGAGATTGGATCAGCTGGATAATAAATAGTGCCTTTTTGTTATAAAAGTATTGATAACTTATATCATTGGGGTTCAGATCAGGTCATTTGTCAAATGATATTTTTTCTCATCTGATAATCCTGTCCGCCGAAAGATATTCTACAATTATTTCAAGTGACACTTGTTTTTTCGCCCAAATGTCGTTGACGGAGTAAGGCCGACTGCGTTAAAAAAAACTATAAATAGCATATCTCTCAACGTACAAGATTGTCAACCTGATCCTAACCCTCAGATCATTTGTCAAATGGGATTTTTTTTCATCTGACAATCCTGTCAATTGAAAGATATACTATGATTATCCCACGTGGCACTCATGTTTTCCTGTCCAAACGTCGTTAATGGCAACGCCGCTAATGACCGCATTAAAAAAAATCATTACGAAAAAAGGCAAAAAAGAAATTTTCCTTTTCCTCTCTCTCTCTGCGGACGTGAAAAAAGGCAAGCAGGAGGGTTGCTTTGCGTTAGATCTTATCCTCGGCCCTGCTATAAGTAGACGCGAAAAGAAGTGGAGGACTATTTGGAGAGTTTGGTTGTTTACAGTGTGGTGGTTCATATAGATGGCCAGAAATGATGCTACTTTTCAGGATGTCCTGTTCAACCTTAACTGTTTGACCCATAGGGTCTTGGCTGATGTGTATGCTATCTTACGCATATATCTCAAAGACCTGCCTCTGCCACAAACCGATCCTCATATAGATGTTTGTGGTCCTCTATGAGTGTTCTATGAGTGTTCTGTTTTGTGTTATTGGTGTTCTCATGTTATGCTGTTGTGTTTGTGCTTGTGGGTCTCAACGCTTTGTTGAGTTTCACTTTTAAGTAACGTTGATCGCTTTTCGGCTCTCTCTCTCTGCAGAGTCATCTCTTGCTTTCACCATTACCACAAAAGAGACTCTTCATCTCTCTCTCTCCTTTTGCAGCATCCTCTCTCTCTCTCTCTCTCTGATTCCACTATTGCCAGGAGATGATTGGAGGCCCAACAAGCATCGTCTATGCAACTTCCACTGAGGCTCTCTCTCTTCTTTTCTCACTCTCACTCTCACTCCCTCTCTGTCTCACGCTCTCTGTCTCTCTCGTTTTACAGTGTCCTCCCTCTCATGCACTCTCCCCAAAAGCCTCAGTGGTTCATCATGGAGACTCATTGCGTTTGGAGATCTCTCCAGACCGCCATGATGAAATACTGATTCCGTTTAGATGGCCTTTTCTGTCCGGATTCTCAGGAAGAAATCCCAGGAAACACCTTGAGTATCAATTCGCTTTCCAAGAATAGCGATCCCTGTGAAAATTTGTCACCCCGATCAAATTTGCATCTATTCAACAAGGACTCTTTCTCATCCGATTAAGAAATGCAGAGGATATGGCTCGTGTTCTTTACGGTGGTCCATGGATGATAGAAAGCCTCATCTTAGTGGCAAATCAGTTGGTTCCAGGAATGGAACTGAAGCTTAAGGCATCGAATCTGGTTTTCCAATGGATCCGACTGCCATGACTTTCTACAGAATGTTGGACGAGAGACGTCTTCGAGGGGATCACAACGTTTTTGCAGGGGCAGTTAATTGATGTCCATGGATACACTAGATCTATGGAAAGATGCGCCTATGTGATTATTTGTGTAACAATGCCTCTAAACTAATTCGCCCCAAGTTGTATATATATACAAGTTGTATCCGCTCAATCTAACCCCAGGTTGTTCAACACGGTTTATCTGTTACTGTTTGCACCTTATCATGTTTTTCTGACGTAAAAACATGATCACTTGAGTCATGAGGTTTCCGTGAAAAGCTTTCTTAGACATTGCAAACACATGATGCATAGCCGTTTTCTACTAAACAAACCACATCTGCAGGGTTAGATCCACACACACACAACAACAAAAAAAGTGAACAAAGTGGCGTTTTTCTACTAGATCTTATCTACAGTCCAACTGTACAACATACACAATATAACTTAATCTCATGATTCAAAAAAATTATATTTCTACATCAAAAACACTCAATGCAATGTGCACTTTATGCACTTCCAAATAAACAAATGTGGGGTCAGATTCAAACAGAGTTTGCAATCAAGATCTTGTACAATTAAGTGAACCAAATACAATCCTATGTAACTCAGCCAAATATTGGTGCTGTACTTGAGCATAAAATTGGAGAAAGGCCTCGTCATCACCCTTGCAAATATCACAAAATGAAGATTCCGCACCATTATTTCAAATAAGTTATAATAGAAAAAAAATTATTAACCAGGATTATTCCCCCAACATCCTAATAGGCAACAGTATACATTGATGAGCTCTCCAATCAGGATTTACCTCATTCCGCAATGCATATCATGGCATGGAATAGGCCGTACTGTATCCTACCAAAACGTTAACACACACATGTCAAAAGCTGTGTGTGTGTGAAAAATTTTAGAAAAGCAGTTCTCTGAAAAAAATTACCGCAGGCAACCTGCATGTCAAAAGCTGCCAGGAGGGTGAGACACCATGTGACCGCTTACCTGCCTCTCTAAGATTTAATTCTTGAAGACTCTCCAACAGCTTCTTCCATTCTCCTGTACCAGTCACCAATTCGTGTGTTCTCAACCATGTCTCTACCAGCTCTTAGATATCTGATTGGTCTCAAAACACCAAAGACAGCAAAATCTGCTAAATTTGGTCTAGAGCCCCATATGTAAAGTGCAACGAGTTTATGTTATTTCTTTGACAGGAAACAAGTAAACCAAAAGAGAAGAAAATCCATGAGGAAATGGACACACCAAGACAGTCCCTTCCATCAAGAGCATCTACCCATGTTTCTGCCGCTTCATATAGAGTTGCACGTTTATCAGTAATGTTATGCCTCCTTTTAAGCTTCTTTGAAACAATGTACATGGCTGCAGCTCCTGCGTATTTCACTGTAAATTGAAGGAAGTATACCACTCTGTCTCAAAACTCATCATCAAGCATGAATTTCTTAATTTCTTGAGCCTTGATATCATCATCAACACGATAGAATGTCCAATTTTCACCAGTAACCATGTTAACTAAAGCATTTTTTACTTTTTAATCCTCTTCACCATCACAATGATGGACGTAAAACGTGTTTCAGTGACCTTCAACAATTTTATGTCAGAATGCTTATTAAATATAGCATTAGCACGATGGTGGTTAACAACAAAATTTTTAATGCTTTTGACATTTCTTTCTAAATCTTCAATCCATGAACATAAAACATATGCTTGTGAATTTTCTTCTTCTTTGGGGTTGCAAATGCTCTTTAGGGCCAGATTTAAGCTGTGTGCTACATAGGGAGTCCAAAAAATATGAGGGTACTCACTCTCGAAACTCAACGTTGCACTTTTACAAACTGGAGCATTGTCTGTACTGATTTGTATTATTTTTTGATCACCCATTTCTTTTATGACTTCTATAAACAACCCTTTCAAATACTCTGCATTTTTATATTCCCCAGATGCATCAACTGCTTTCAAGAATATTGGGTCACTAAGCGAACAAGCAATGAAATTGATCAATGGATGCCTTTGAATATATGTACATCCATCAGAAACAATAGAAACTCCATTTTGCTCTCATAAATATTTTTTAATCTCCAGCAACCTCTCCATATTTGCCCTCTCTTCTGCAAGAAGTGTGGTTCGTATTTTTCTGAGCTTGGAGGCACATAGCCACTCAAATTATAATTTGCTAAAGATGTTACTAAATTGTTCCAATAAGAATTTCTAGCCGCATTAAATGGGAGTGAACTAGAATAAAAATACCTTCCTACTTTTTTATCCATATCCTCCCTTCTATATGTATTGAATAATGCTTGTATCGTTCCTCTACCTCCTACATTGACTTTTCTTTTTTTTTAGCATTTTTTTGGTAGCTTTTAAATGCTACACTAATTGCACATGAATCACTCATTGTCTTTCTCTTCTCATATTCTTCTTGTTTTGTCTTCGCATTGCCTCATCAACTTTTCTGCATCCTGAAATGTCATGTCCTGGTATCTTCAACAAATGAGCCTTCACTCTTGTGTAAGACCCAACAAAATCTCTTTCACAGAGCTTTCATCGAAATCTCTTGTTTTCACAATCTCTTTCTCCAATTTTTGCAAGCTTATCTACATGTACCCATAGTGGCCCTACATCATCACTCTCATTATAACTATCAACAAAACTAGCAGCATAACTCACATATGGGGATGAAGATGATGCAAGTCCTTTCCCTTTATTCGTCATTTTTGTCCTAAAAACACAAAAAAAAATATATATATTAAAATCAATTATGCAGACAATCAAGATTTATAATACGGAGTCCAATGATGAATGGTGGAGCCTGATTCATAGTTTTTGTCCTTACTGGGGGGTTCAAGGGCACCCCCCCCCCCCCGGCGGGGGTCCAAGAGGGGCTGCTCCTGGCTGGGGGTTGTAGGGGGGCAGCGCCCCTCGAAAGAAATTTTTTCTTGGGAGGGGCTCGACCCCTCCCCTGAAATCAGAGGGAGTAGGGAGGGGGCTCGGACCCTCCCATGCCGACCCAACAAGAGAGTGAGAGGGAGCAGGGCTCGGCCCCTCCCCTACTGACCCAACAAGAGAGAGAGAGAGAGAGGGTACATGTGATGAGGGAGAGGAGGAGGTGGCGTCGGGCTCCCTTGCGAGACGTTAGGAGGAGAGGAGGCGAGCAAGAGAGCGGAGATGCGCTGGAGAGGAGAGGAGAGGATTTTTCCCTAATCCTCTTTCGCAGCCCCTTTTCATCGGACATCAGATTTTTTTTATGTTAAAAAATTGAACGAAAATGACCCTGGGTGCATTGACCGCCCACAGGGTCGTGTTGACCGCACTGGGTGCCGCACACGCACCCGCGTCGCATCACGTCGATGCGGGTGCGGCACCTGCTTTGCCGAGTCCCTGTGACTTAGCTCTCAACAACTTAGCTCATTGGTGCGCTTTCTTGAGTTAGCTCATGTACTAATGCACAACTTCTTGTACTGAATCAAGAAATCTTATCATGGTAAATGCTTGATTTGAACAAACTTAATCCAGCCAAACTAACCCTTGGATCATATTCTGCCCATTATTTTCATGTTCCTAGGGAGTCAGGACTTCAGCAGCAATTTGTTGAAACTGTAAATGGTGTGGCATCTTATTGTTCCAGATCTCCTCCTTGGTCAATTCCCATATCATCCCTGACTGTGTACCTGTTGAAGTGAGATGATGTTGGCTCCATTTTTTTTTTCGATAGTCAAGCTGGGATTTTGCCGACCCCCCTACCAGTATATTCCTCTCAAAAAACTGTACATCTATATATCTACTCTTGGAGAGTGGGATTTACTATACAGGATGGGTTGGGCCAACCGATTGCTTTGGGGTGGATATGTAGATATCACCAGGACTTGCAGAATGAATGGGTAGCTTGGATGAACATATTGAAGATGGTTCCCTACAGAGAGGTCATTGTTGAATCATCAAGAAGGGATATTGTTGGAGCAACAAATAGATTGCTTGAAGGTAGGGGAATTCCAAGGAGGATGAATAGCGAGGTGGCTAACATGCTATTCAAATTTGAAGGATTTTCGTTGTCATCTAGTCGGCAAGGACTAACTTCGCAGCGCAGAGTCTTGCTAGGATGAGTGTTGGCTTGAGTGATAACTGATAAGATGTGGAAGGATAAACCACCTGATTAGTTCTCCACCCCTGCGGATATGTGATAAAATTGATTGATTTAACTGGTAGGGGTCTGCCTAACCCAGCTTGCCTATCAAAAAAAAATCTGTACAACTTACAAAAAAAGGGGTATCCAGTCCGGAGGCTTGTCCTTCCAAACTCGATTCTGCTCCATCGTTGCTATTTGTGCAAGTTACCTTGCCACCCCATTTTGGGATTTTCTAATAGTCTGAATTTTGATTGTCAAAACTGGTGAATAGGCCTGCTAATTTCAAGCTGATCTCATTCAGTCTTCCTCTCCCTTCAACAATCCTAACAGCTCAGTATTTCACATCCTTCTGGGATGTTTCTATACAAATTTTGTTATGTTGAGGAATAGTTTCCAAAATCTCAATCCACCCTTTCCATTCCCTTTCCTCCACCTGTCCCGAATAACATATCCAGCCAGCCATTTGAAATGACCCTTGATGATCCTTAACTGTATAACCAATCTTCCATATGTGTCTGTGCATACTGTACATATTGACTTTTAACCACCCCCGGTCTGGGGGGCTCCGATGTGGCTTCATTGTTAGATACCCGTCATCCTATACCATCCTTATGTAGTTTTGTCTCTGCTAAGCCATCCCAGAATTGTCATAGAAATCTGTGTTGCATTTACCAATGATTTCTTAAGATATCTTTGTGGCAAATTCTTCCTAACTTGCTTTTCCCAGATCGCTAAAATCAAAGTAATGGGAAATGTTTTCTGGTGTTTATGATCTTTTTTATATGTGACTTTTCTTTTTCCTGTTATTTGTAAACTTAGATTTTGACATTTCCTGATTAACTATTTTTCTAGAGTAATGGCAAATTACATTAACTTAGTGCACAAGACCTCCATGCCTTGAGATTGCCGGTTGGAAAGGTCTCCTGGCAATGCAACAACGGCGAAACGTGTACTGCCACATTATTTCAATTCCTATAATACTAAACCATCACAATCATTATTGGTGTTATTTTCTTCCTAGCGTTATCATATACTTGGTGATGAATAGATTTTTTTGAATGTACATATTTAGTCGCCTATGTGGAAAAAAATTGATGCTTCTACTAAACATAACCTCGATTTTTCTTTTCCTTATTGGAAAATGTTTACCCTATTCAACCATAAATTGCTGAAAGATGAAGGCCTGCTCGGTTTACAGGAAGAAAAAGGTCAGTGGTTTAATCACATATAGGTGTAACTTCTGCTGCCAATGCGTCAGAATTGTAAGCTCCAAACTAACCACCATCCTTAGTAACCAAGCAAAGGCCAACCAACCGGTTCTATTAAATCAGTTTTTCTGTCAAAAACAGAATACAACTTAAGACCATCAGCCTATGAAATTCTCCTGTTGCATTACCAGCTATGAATGATGTTATACATTTCGTTTTTGGGGATCATGGGCATTGAAGCTAGATTGAGTTTCAATGGTTCATTGGAAGGCATCATTGGAGTTGCATCTAGTGAACAACATCCATCCATTGGAATGGAGTGTTGTGTGTGTTTGTCAAGATTGAAGGAGGGTTTTGTTTCACAAGGTTTGTGTTGATAGATGGCTGCAATTGTGCCAGAAGACGTGCCCTCTTTGCCGGTACCCCGTTAGTAATGAGGCTGGTTGGATCGAAGGGGAAGGATTCACAGAAGAAATGATCATTTGGTTTTCTTCCTTCCATGATGCTGGATTTTAAGATGAACAACCCCTCCCTCTCTCTCTCTCTCTCACACACACACACATGGAATCTTTGAGACCATCCAAATGCACGAGTTTTTTTTTTCTCCTTTTGGTATAGAAGAGGACAATTAACACCTTTAATCACATGTCTGTTTGGATAAAGATAAAGCATTCGATGTTAATGTTCAGATGTTGGCAATGTGGGATGCATCAGTATGAAAATGAATTCACTATGCTTATATTATTTGGGATTGCAATTCTAAGATTTAATGACTTACAGAATTTACAGTAATCCCTGTATCTTACAAAAGCACGTCATGATTTTTCGGCTTCAAATTTTCTTTTGGATTTTTTTTCTCAATTTATATCCCATCCGCAACTTTTTTCTAGAAAAGAAGTGCAAAACTTCTTTTGGATTTTCTTGGTTGGCTATGATTCAAAGTGTAAAAGCCAATCCTAACAAAAGAGATTGCCTTCACGATGTGCCAAAGAGGGTTTCCTATAATTGTTGTGGTTATTACACTACAAGAAAAATGTTAATTAGAGACGGAAATTTGCGACGGATTTTTTTCGTCACAAATTTGTGACAGATTAGCTAGAGAAAACTTTCTTCATGAATCCGTCGCTAAGTAGCGACGGATTAGTGACACTACAAGAAAATTGTTAATTAGCGACGGAAATTAGCGACGGATTTTTTCCGTCGCTAATTAGCGACAGATTAGCTAGAGATAGAATCTGTCGCTAATTCGCGACGGATTAGCGAAGAAACAAATTTTATCGCTAATCTGTCGCTACTTAGCGACTAAATTTTTTGTCGCTACTTTTTATTACAATAACACCATTTTAGCGATGGATTTAGAGAGGGAACTCTGTCGTCGCTAATCCGTCGCTAATTAGCGATGGATTAGCGACAGTATATATTTCGTCGCGGTTTTTGTATTTTGATTTAGCGACGGCTTAGCGACGGAATGTTTCCGTCGCTAAGCCGTCGCTAAATATCGCGTAAATCCCTAATCCCATCCCTCTTTCTCTTTTTCCTGTTTCGCTGTATTGCTCCCGCCCACCGCCCTCTCCCTCCCGCCGCCCGTCGGCTCTCGCCACCGTCCGACCGCCGCCGCCGCCGCCTCGCCGACGATCCTCGCTGCCGACCTCCCTGCTTGGCTAGCGGCTGCTCCAGGGACTCCGAGCACCGGCGACCCGCCGCCGACCTCTTCCTCCTCCCTGTTGTTCCTCTGTGGCTGCTGCCGGGAGGTGTTGTCTCCCCTTCACCGGCGACTCGCAACCGGCGTCCTCAGCCGCCGACGACCGACGATCCTCCCTGCAGCCACCTCTTCGCCTCCGCTCTGAGTTCCGGCGACCCAGTGGCCCCCGAGCTTCGCTCCAGGTCTCCCCCTCTCTGCTGTCGACTGCGCCGGCCACCGGCGACCTCGCCAGCCACCGCTCCCCGTGCTTTCCGGCAGGGGGGTCGACCCCCTGCCGGAAAGGCATGGGTGGTCGACCCCCTGCCGAAAACGCAGGGGGTCGACCCCCCCTGCCGTAAAGGCACGGCAGGGGGTCAACCCCCCATGCCGGAACTGCCTTTCCGGCAGGGGGTTTAACCCCCTTCCCTGCCGGAAAGGCAGGTGGTTTAACTGGCTAGGTTGAGATTTAAAATTCAAAAAAAAATTAATTATAAAAAAAAATTCAAATCGAAATCAACTGGCTAGGTTGAGATTTAATCAATTGTGGTTAGTTAGAGTATTTCATAAATTTTTATCAATTTGTTAGTTTGTTCTAGTTAGAGTAGTTCATAAATTTTTATCAATTTGTTAGTTTGTTAATGTCTACTGGTAGTTAGTTTTACTTCAATTTGTTTTCTTGAAATCTGGTTAGTTAGAGTATTTCAATCTATTAGTTTTTTATAATTATATTTTTCTTAGATAGATTGGTATTTAATGTTCTAACAATCAGTTAGTTAGATTAGGGCTATTTGAATTCTTTATGATAGTGGTGGTTAAACGGAGTTCACATCTTTTCTAGTAAACTAATTGATTGATTTACTATTCCTTTGTTAAGTAGTTCAGATTAGAAATTGTCTATGACTTTATGTTAGTCGACTGGTTCAACATGTTATAGCTGGTTTGTTAAATTAGCATCTTCTAGTTAGATTTGGCTTAACATATATACTATTTTTCTTTTCTCTTCTTTCAATTAGTTAGAGTTGTTTTAATTTGTTTTAATTTTTTTAGTTAGTGTTTCATCTTGTTTCATGATTAGTTAGTTTGTTACTTAATTTGTTTTGTTTTTGTGCAGATTTTTCAACGGAACCAACTCGTGCTCGGCCACCTGTGGTAAGTAAATGACAAAAACAATGCAAATCGGGTAAATACCCGTGGTGAGTAAGTGATGCAAACGTATCACATGTTATTTAATTTATTGAATGCAACACTTTATTGTTCACACACTCACTTAGTTGTTGATATCTAGGACTGCTTTGTTGGAGTTCGGAGATCATGCTGAGCATGATTTTAATGTAGAAATATGGAAGTGTTCTTATTTTTGGAGTACGGAGTCCATGCTAAGCATGGTAGTAGTTAGTGAGATATTGAAGTGTGTTTGCTGCAGGTACATGTTTGCCATTTATTTGATATGAATGATTATGATGTATTGCAATGTTTGATGTAATTGTATCCATGCTTGCATGTAGTTACTTTCAATTTGATTTTGACTTCCATGTGAAATTTTATAATAAAAGCATGCTTCAAATGATTGTATCATGTCATTAATAGTTTGCACATGAAAATATTAAGTTATCAATGCATGCATCAAAATTCTTGTTATTGTTTGACATAGTATATTGCATGATAAATTTGATATTTTCTTCATCGTCGCATTCTGATTGTTTTTTTCTTAATTCGTTAGGATACTATTCGTAACATCATACGACAGAATGACTGCAAACCGTGAATGGATGTACCGTAGGATAGTGGACAATGAGTTATCGCATGAATATATGGATGGTGTCGATAGTTTTATTGAATTTGCAACGGCGAGTGTCAGTACGGTAGATCCCACAGGTCGGATTAGGTGTCCCTGCAAGATTTGTAAGAATAATCGATTTGTAGAACCTCATGGCGTTAGACATCACCTATACAGGAAGGGTTTTGTGAGTGATTATCAGAACTGGGCGTTTCATGGAGAAGAATTTAGAAACGATTTTGATGCACGGGTGAATGTGGTGCACGATAATCCATATACGAATTTGATATTTGATGTTGCAGGAACAGAACTGGGTTCTGCTATGAGTTCTAGTGATGTAAGAACTGTCGTAGATGAAGAATCACCAAACGATGCAGCTAGTAGATTTTATGATTTACTTAAAGATGCTGATGAGCCACTTTGGAACGGTTGTGAGAGTCACACTATCTTGTCTGCAGTTCTTCAACTAATGAATTTGAAGTCCGAGTATAATTTGAGTCAATCATGTTTTGACCGTTTGTGCATTATTGTGAAGAGTATGTTGCCTAAAGATGAGAAATTGCCACAAAATTTCTATCGTGCGAAAGTTATGGTCAACGCTCTAGGTATGGGTTACAAAAAGATTGATGCTTGTCCAAATCACTGCATGTTGTATTTCAAGGAGCAGGAAAACGACATATCATGCCCGTCATGTGGGCATCCTCGGTTCAAGCCAAAGACAAGAGGCAATGGTAGCACGAGATCAAAGGAAGTTTCATACAAGTCGCTCCGCTACTTTCCTATAACTCCTAGATTGCAGCGATTGTATATGTCTTCAAAGACAGCTAAACACATGAGATGGCATGCAAATAAAGTTCGACACGATGAAAACAAGATCACGCATCCTGTTGACGCTGAAGCTTGGAAGCACTTTGATCGTACTCATCAGACAGATTGTGGTCCTCATTCATGGTATACAGTTGTTCCTCATAGTTAATGTGTTTCATATTTAATTTATTTAAGCAATGTCTACTAACTTTCTGAAAATATTTGTAGGCTTCGAATCGCTTTGCAACTACGGTGGAAGAAAATGATGCAAGGAAGGTGTGGCAGAAGGTGGCTGCCAATCGATTTGCAGACATGCTGCACACTATGAAGACTGCAGCAAAAAAAGCATCTGGCGTAGTAGATGATCCATTACTGTGGAAGGGCCATGGTCCTATTACTATCAGAAGAGATTACTGGGATGAAATGTGCGATATGTGGGCGGGAGATGCATTTAAAAATCGCTCTGCGAAGGCTTCACAAAATCGATCGAAGATGCCCGAAGCCCATCTACACACAGGTGGATCTAAGACATTTAGGAGCCACCTAAAGAAAATGGTAACTCATCAATATATAATATTAATTTTATAAGTATTGTTGCAAATTTGTGTACTAAATCTTTTGTCATTTAACTTCGCAGGAAGCAGAAAAAGGAGGCAGTGTACCATATAAGGATGTGTTTGTAGAAACACATAAATGGAAGACCACGGGAGTCTTCGTATCAGAGAAGGCGAGAACGACAACGGTATGTATTAATTCTATTAATAATCATTGCAATATATATGCAAGTCATCATAATGTTATCATTAATTATTAATGAATACTTTAAACATTATTTTGTAGGAGGCATATGAGCAACAAATGGTAGAGCGATATGGCGAAGACGCTACTCAGCATCCATCATTTGATCCTACAGCATGGGTGACTGCAGCAGGTGAACCCAAAAAAGGTTGCGTGTTCGGGTTTGGGAGTAATATGAACACTTCACCAGTTATTGGTTCTTCCAGTTACGGCTCACCAACTTCTTGCGCCGACATAAGCTCCAAGCAGCCGACTATTCTTTCCGGTGATGATGTACGCGAGATCATTAATGAATCACTGAATAACTACTTCCAATACACCGTCGCCCCCTTTCTCCGAAATGAGATCAAGGCCGCTGTTCAGGATAGGGGATCTTCGATTCCAGGTCCCTCTCAGGTATAATCACATATATAGTTTTTTTTACTGTCTTAAAGCACATCTGAGCATGGTAGAATCACATATAGAGTTTTTCTAGATGCCTTAGAACACATATGAACATGCTATAATCACATATTCAATTTTTTTACTGCCTTAGCACACATATGAGCATGATAGAATCACATATATATATATATATATATATATATATATATATATATATATATATATATATATTTAACTTTTTGTCTATCTTAGAGCACATATGAGCATGATAGAATCACATATAAAGTTTTTTTGATTGCATTAGAACACATAAGCATGCTATAATCACATATTCAGTTTTTTTACTGCCTAAGAACACATATGAGCATATTATAATCACATATTCTGTTTTTTGACTGCCTTAGCACACATATGAACATGCTATAATAACATATAGAGTTTTTTAACTGCCTTAGAACACATATGAACATGTTATATATCATTTATGATAGAATCACATATAAAATTTTTGGCTTTGCCTGCCTTAGAGCACATATGAGCATGCTATATTCACATATTCAATTTTTTTACTGCCTTAGCACACATACGAGCATGATCGAATCACATATATAGTTTTTTGCCTGCCTTAAAGCACATCTGAGCATGGTAGAATCACATATAGAGTTTTTTTATATGCCTTAGAACACATATGAACATGCTATAATCACATATTCAATTTTTTGACTGCCTTAGCACACATATGAGCATGATAGAATCACATATAGAGTTTTTTTATTGCCTTAGATCACACATGAGCACATGATAGAATCACATATAGTGTGTAATTTATTTCATTATATTTTGTTTATCAATACTGACTGTTCTTTTCTTGTGTAGGCTGCTAGCGATAATCAGGGTAGTGGAGCTGAAGGGACAGATAAAGACAATGAACAAGAAGACGCACAAAATCTTGGCGATGATTAGAGGACTGTGTTGAAGAAGTTCTATTTTTTTTATTTTTCCTAATTGTAATTGTTGAATTGTAAATAATTAAACTTCTTAGTTTTAAGGTGGAACGATTAATTATTATAGATACTTGTTATATGAATTTTTTTGTGTGGTTTGTTTTTTATTTACAGGAAATATAAATTGTACAGGAAATATAAATTGTACAGTTCTCGGTAATTAATTTTTAAATAAATTTTTTTTGATTTTTTTTCGTTTTTGCGACGGATTAGCGACGGATGATTCCGTCGCTATTCATATTAATCTAGCGACGGCTTAGCGACGGAATTAAATCCGTCGCCACGCCGTGGTCGCCGTTTAGTACCGGCGGATTGGCGACGGAATATAGCGCTCGTTATTCCGTCGCAATTAGCGACAGACTTGGCGACGGAATTATTCCGTCGCCAGTTAGCGTCGAAATATTCGCGACGTAAGCATACTGTCGCCGCGTTGTCGCTAATCCGTCGCTAACATGGTTAGCGACAGATTAGCGACGGAATGTGGTCGTCGCTAATCTACTGCTTTATTGTAGTGTGATGAAAAACTTTCATCGCTAAACAGTCGCTACTTAGCGACGGATTAGCGACACCAATTTTTTTGTCGCTAATTCTCAATACAAGAAAAATATTTTAGCGAGAGAATTTTTCCGTTGATAATCCAACGCTAATTAGCGACAGAACAATTCTCTCGCTAAATCCGTCACTAATTTTCGATTTAAATCGAGCGCGAAATTTTCCCTCTCCCCGTTCGAAATTTAAACCGGCCTCGCTCGATTTAAACCAACTTTTTCGGAGGACGATGACATCGGCGAGCACACTGGTTCACGGAGGACGGTGACGCCAGAGAGCATGCATGCGGGTTCACGGAGGACGGCGACGCCAGAGAGCATGCCAGTTCACGGAGGACGGTGACGCCAGAGAGCATGCCGATTCACGGAGGACGGCGACGCCGGTTCACGGAGGATGACAATGAGGCATAGCGATCGTTAGAGGACACTGACGCCGGAGAGCACGTCGGTTCACGGAGGACGGCGACGCCGGAGAGCACCGGTTCATGGAGGACGGTACAAGTTCGGCGATGAGGCAGAGTTGTCGTTCTGTGCAATGCCTGTCGGGTGCGGTACAAGTCCGGCTTATTGCTGCCGAAATACCGCCCGACAAGGATCACTTTTTTTTTATTTTTGTTTTTAAAATTTAGCGACGGATAATGTCTGTCGCTAATCTATCGCAAATTAGCGACGAAAGTAACGACAAATAAATTTTTTCACTAATTAGCGAGCAAAAATTCACGATGGGTGCTATCCATCGCTAAACAGTTTAGCGATGGCTTAGCGATGGCTTAGCGACAAATTAGCGATAGATATAGTCTGTCGCTAATCCACGATTTTCTTATAGTGTTATTAGCGCTGGACAACCAGTAGCCCGACCTGTTTGGGTTGGGCTTGGGCCTGATTTTTGAACTAGAACCTGACCCAAACTGGGCTTAGGCTCAGCCTGGGCCTGACCCACCCGAGCCACACGAATATATATAAAATTTAAGCTCACATGGGCCTAACTGGCAGGCCATGGGCCTGGCCTTAAGCTCGGGTCGGACCAGAATGGGGCTTAAACCTGGTCTGGCCAGTTGATGTGATAGGCTTGACCAGACCCCAGCCTGTCAATGGCTGGTCAAGCCCGTCTGAAATCTGGGCTGGGCTAGCCGGTCCCGGACCTTTGTCCAGTCCTAGTTATTATCATAGATGCTATTGTGTTTATTTTGGTAATGATACTTGTTTTGGTCTAGTAACGCTTAGTCTGAGTTCCTGACATACCAACACATAGCTCTTGGTAACCATCTTATCAAGTTATCGTTAAAATTGCTATTGAACTTACAAAAAAACTTATCGTTAAAATATTGGCAAATTACAAGGTGTTGATTAAGCTCAACAAAGATACCAATGCTCGTAAAAATGATCTTTTTGTTTTTTTGGATATTCCAAGGGAAGCCCCACTTAGGGATGCACAAGGAACCAAGCTAGCTCAAGCTCGTCTGTGAAAGTAAATGAGCAGAGCTTGTACACAAGTCCAGGCTCGATCTACATAAACCAGCTGAATCATAAAAATAATATATACAAAATATGTTTTTAAAAGTATAAGCAATAGTCAGTGTCTCTCTAACGTGCAGACTTTGGACTTTTCTAAAAAATGTCATGGTATCAAATCTGTTGCAAGTATAACTTTTCACGTTTTACAATAACCTAGCCTGTGTTTTTAGAATATGTATAATTGTTTTCTTCATAATTTAAAAAAATGGCCAGCCTACACATTTTGAAGAGGTTGGTGATCAAATCCCACCTCTTCAAAAGTGAATGATAATTTTTTTTTTAAACTGAAGTAAAGTTTGGCTCGGCTTGTTTAAACTCAACTCGAGCTCGTCCATGAAAGTAAATGAGCAGAGCTTGTACACAAGTCCAGGCTCGATCTACATAAACGTGCTGAGCTTGATCAAGCCATTAAACTCAATAAAGCTCAAAAGGCTCCATTAAGCTCGTTAAAAGAGTATGTAAAATATGTTTTTAAAAGTAAAGAATAGTCAGTGTTTCTCTAACGTGCAGGCTTTGGACTTTTCTAAAAAAGGGTCATGGTATATCAAATCTGCTGCAAGTATAACTTGTCATGTTTTACAATAACCTAGCCTGTATTTTTAGAACATGTATAATTTATTTTTTCATAATAGTAAAAAATGGCTAGCCTGAAGAGGTTGGGGATCAAATGCCACCTCTTTAAGAGTGAATAATAAATTTTTTTTAAAACTCAAGTAAAGTTCGGCCCGATCTAGGAACCGAGCCAAGTCTGGACAAGGCTGTTTCAGCTTGGCTCCGAGCTTGAACAAGGGTGTTTCTGTGCGAGCCAAGTTTGAACAACATAGGCTCAGCTCGTGTGCATCCCTAGCCCCACCATCACCTCCTTCTCCCCCAAAAAAATAAATCCACAACCTCCCATTAGCTGGCCTCCTGTTGGTAAAACCCTTGAGGTCCTTCCTGCCTACCGACCGGTAGGCCCAGCTTTGACCTTGCGGAAACTCAAAATAGTGACAAAATGAAAATCTTATTCCAAACAAAAGTGCAGGAAAATTTTAATGAGGTTGCTTAAATAACATAACAATGTTTCAGAACTTAGCTAGAAATGGATTTCCATGCCTCTCATTTCTTAATAATACCGGGGAAAACCAATACCCTTTTTGACACACTTAGATTCCCTACTTTATTGACATCTATAAAATAAATAAAAACCATTATCCATAGAAATGATAATACAAGGAATAAAGGCATGCATTAGATCATTAACTACATATTTTACATGAGAAAAGATTATTCATTCAATAAGTCTTTATGGTCTTTTTTTTCAGAACCTTCCTTCAATGGCTGAAGGATAGTTTGTGATCTACTCTTTTTGGCTGTGCTGAGCTATTAATTACCGAAGAAGAAAAGTTTATCTTAATCCAAACCGGAAGGATGTAGTTGAAATGAAGAGGTGAGATGTTATTTGCACACTTTCTAAAATACCTACCAATTTGACAAAATCTCTGGCATATCCAAAATCGTTGATTCTCAACTTTTTTAGGATATTTATCTTTTGCACATGAGAACCTGCTTAGGTTTGCACGATATATAGGTACATTGTAGGAAGTTCACAACCTTTTAATAAAAAGGAGATTCTGAGAACATCTGCAAATATAGTACAACATTCGCAAATATAGTATGGCATTCACGAAGATACCTTGCGAACCTCACTTAAGTAAATAGACCTCAAGGAGCTCCGCAAATGTGCATTGACATTCACAGTCAACTGTTGTGAATGTCCCCGACATTCGCACTCTCATTCAACAACCTGCACAACTATATTATGACCTTCGCAAAAAAACCTTGCAAACATCATGTAACTAAATACTCTTCACGTACATTCACAAATGTGTGCTGACATTCGCAATCACCTATTTTAAATGTCCTCGATATTCACACTCTTATTCAACCTCTACAAATATAGTACTACATTCACAAATATAGTACAACATTCACAAACAAAACCTACAAGCATCCTTTAACTAAATACTCCTCGCATACATCCACAAATGTCTACTGACATACGCAAACACCAGTTGTGAATGTTCGTACCTTCGCATGCTTTCTGATTTATATATAAAGTCATTGCAATCATTTTTTTTGTTTCTCATTAGAATCTTAACACATTTTCCTTTCTCCTTTGCGGTGACTCCTGTGAAATCATCTTGTAGCATTTCAACGAGGTTGCAACATCCTTTTGATCAACTTTTCGATCTTTTAGTTTGGTTAAAAAGTGAGTTCCATATATATGTATATATATATTGTTTTCTTGCATTCTTAAATTTTTTCGTAGATATATATTTAATACGACCTTGTAGTATTTGTATTTGGTTGTTGCCATAGAAGATTTATGTATGTTTATTTGTGTTTTATTTAATATTTGACATCAGATTTTTTGTTTAGGGTTTACTGTTTTTAGGGTTTTTTCATAGATATATATTTGTTAGTGTTGTAGATTAATTATATTTATTTTCTTGTCCTTTATTTAATATTTGATGGTTTTGTCATGAGGTAATGGGATTAGGGTTGACTATGTACAAACATTCAATTAGTATGATGGGATTGGGGTTGACTATGCATAAACATTCAATACGGGTCAAGGTTTTTGTAGGTACTTGATTTTCATAGCGGTTATTGTAGGTAGTTTTGTTAATTGAATGTATGAAGGATATATGGATAACATTTTTATCACATGTTATTTCTATTAGATGAATAATATGTTGTATGGTTGGTGTATGTATTTAATGATGGAGTTTGAAAGGGTTAAAGTATACTATCGTAGGTTTGATTACCCTAATTAGAGATCTATAGTGATCACAAAAAATAATAGTTTTAAGAAATTTATGACTTTAATGTCTTGTAAAACCATATATGTGAAAGTGTTATCGAGCCTTTGGTATAATTATTCTTCAAACGTAGATAGCCAACAAATACAGATAGATGTTTTAGATGATAATAATATATAATCAATGTTATTTAATGATAATATTTACTTTAGTGTTCGCAAAGTTAAACAAAATGTAGTTGAAAGTGATGTACAAGAAACATTTGATGATGTGAATGATGAGAATCTTGTGAAAAGTGTGCATTTATCTCATGCACTATATATCGAGCTTAGTCCTTTAGTGAACATTCAACTGTCTCAAACAGTGAATGATATTAATGTTCTTAATATGCATGTGGAGGGCATGTAGTTGCCCAAACCAATTAGAGATATGGAAGTTCAATGTGAAAGCAATGAAGAACTTCTATGAGCAATTGATGTTGTACATGATCAGAATCTCACTGCAGATGATGTGAAACTATGTCAACAAACCAGTGCTATTGATCTTCATCACAATAATTTGGATAACAGCCAACCTTCCAGGGCAAATGATGTAACTAGGTACAAGTTGTTAAGATTCGTAATTTATGCTTGAGATGTAGGTGTAAAGATGAATGTGTTATTTTTATGGTTAATTACAAAATTTGAAAATACGAAAATGTTGCATGCATGAAAGCAAATGAATTCATAAATAAGATAATGTTTTATCTAGTTTATGCATCCAAACAATTAATTAGTCGTAGCAGTGATCACGTTGACAATGAAGAATTAGATGATGTTGATGACTATACCATATCAAATGAGGATGAATAAAAAATGATACGAGAGGACCAAGACACTGATGACATGGGACAATTAATGGGGGATGAAAATCATACACAAATGGTGATTGGAAAGTCAAACCCTTGGTATGTTGTGCAGACTATATGAGCATTTATTGGACAGTAAAAAAAAATCTGTTTTATACTAATGAGACATGGTTAAATAGGTTCTCGTTTAATATATTCTCATACAATGAAGAGCAATTAAAAATCATAGAAGCAAAAGCATCTCAGTTGATTGACGAGTTGCATAACAAAAAGCTTAATCATCATGAATCTTTTTAGTAGCTAACAACAAACTCAAATAATGAAGATATTATTATTGGTCAAGGTTTAATGATTTAAAGTATTATCATGAGTTTTTAAAAGATCATATGATCAGGAATAACTATAAAATAAAATTCTTAAAGAGCTATAATAATAGAGTGATTGTCATATGCATGAGAAAGAAATCACAAACTATGGGCGATTGCCTTTGAAAGATCCATTTCACAAAGTTGTATAAAGCAACATTTTTTCAAGTGAAGAAGTATGAAAGAGATTATTGGGCAACCTTCGGGTAAAAAAATTATCTGTTGCGTGGATTGTAGGTGTTATTCACAAATAAGCATGACATGAACGTGAATGCACAATGGATGAACTATATGGTTCATATGAAGACTCTTTTAAGATGCTTTCTGCCTATTTGAATCATTTAAAGACAACGAATTTTGAAACTGTAGAAATCATTGAGACTTATAGGAGATATTGATTTAAGTACATGCTATTATCCTTTTGTTCATTCATCGATGTTTTTTTAAAAAACTATTCTCCAGTTCTTATGGTAGATAATACATCTCCAAAAGAAAAATACATGGGTATATTGTTGTTGGCTCATAATATTAATTCTTGTGGTGAGATTTTTTTGATAGCTTTTACAGTTATATATAATGAGTCAAAGGATTCATGAGCATAGTTTTTGGAGTATCTGAAGCACAAATTCATACACTTTGATAACTCCACTATGGGTTGGTTGGGTCTCTCCAACGGGACCCTACACCCATGACACTCCAAACTGATGAAGTATTCACAAAGTCAATCCATCCCAAGAATGACATCAAAGTTAGTCATCTCAAGGAGGATAAGGTTTGCCAAAAACATTAGACCCTCAATCAAAACAACAGCCTTCAGAAGTTGCAATACACAACAGGTCTTCTCTCCTAACAGTGTGGTTATCACCGCATAACTATCCATCTATATGGTTGGCTTGTCTAACATCTTAGCAAATTCAATCGACACGAAGGAGTGGGTCCCACCAGAATCAAATAGGACTCGTGTAGAAAAATCGATAATAGTTAGAGTACCTTTGATGACTTGGTGATTCGGGCATGCCTCCTCTACAATAGTCGTGTAAACATAACCTGTGGTCCTCTTTTGTTGCAGAACTAGTTGATTCTATGGTTGTTGCAGAGTTGGCTAATGCCAAATTTATGGTGTCAATGGTCGTTGTTGCAAAGGCTACAAACAAAATCTGATATAGTGGTCCTTTTGGCTATGATGCAAGCATGCTCCAGTCTCATAGGGACAAGGTTGGCCTGCTTGGTCTTATTGACACTTTTGACATCTTCCAGCAGATTGCCTTTGTTGTTGTTGTTATTGTCTAACCCTAGACCTTCACTGCCTCATATATGGATTGGCCCCTAGTCCTTCTATTGGTTCTTCTGGAAATGCTTCTTGAAGGATTTCTGGGAATCCTTCATTCCTTATGTTGATGATGGTGGTTGTGGATCTGTTCTAGTTTGACTCTTCTATAAGGACTTTCAGTCCTCGTCTAGGATGTTCATTGCCTCAATCACCTCAAGTAAAGTCTGAGGTCATCTAACAAAAACCTTGCTACGAAGCCCATCACAAATCCCTCAACCAAACTTCAGTGCCCAAGCCTAATCCATCAGAAAGGTATTAAGACAATAATGCTCTAGGTAATAATACTCTAACAGAGTAGAGCTACCCTGCTTCAGCTCTAAGAACTTTTGGGCCTTCTTATCCCTAACAAAATCGAGAAAGTAGGTCTTCAAGAAAGCTGCTTTGAACTCTTCTCAAGGGATAATGGTGACTCCAATGAAGCGAATCTTCTTGGTGGTCTTCCACCATTTCGCATCGTCACCAATCAAATGATAAGACCCAAACAAGGTCTTCTTCTCCTCAAGCACACTTAGAACCTCAAACACATTCTCGATCTCTTGGATCAAGAAATCAGCTCACTCTGGATTAGAAGAAATAAAAAATGACAGAAGAAACCTCAAATCTCAAACACCCAGCTTTGACCTTGTAGAAACTCAAAATAGTGACAAAACGAGAATCTTATTCCAAACAAAAGTGCAAGAAAATTTTAATGAGGTTGCTTAAATAGCATAACAATATTTCAGAACTTAGCTAGAATTGGATTTTCATGCCTCTCATTTCATAATAACACCGGGGAAAACCAATACCCTTTCTGACACACTTAGATTCCCTACTTTATTGACGTCTGTAAAATAAATAAAAATCATCATCCATAGAAATGCTAATACATGGAATAAAGGCATACATTAGATTGATGGAGGAACAATCTCGGCTCATTAACTATATATTTTACATGAGAAAAGTTTATTCATCCAATAAGTCTTTCTGGTCTTTTTTTTTTAGAATCTTCCTTCAATAGCTAAAGGATAGTTTGTGATCTACTCTTTTTGGTTGTGCTTAGCTATCAATTACCCAAGAAGAAAAGTTTATCTTAATCCAAATGGGATGACAGGAGTAAAGTAATTAACTTCATTCTTGCGAGGATGTAGTTGAAATGAAGAGATGATATGTTATTTGTGCTCATCCTGAAATACCTACCAATTTGACAAAATCTTCAGCATATCCAAAATCTTTGATTCTCAACTTTTTTAGGACATTTTTGCCTTTTGCACATACGCATCTGCTTAGGCTCACGCAATATATAGGTACGTTGTAGGATGTTTGCAACCTTTCAATAAAAAGAAGATTATGAGAACATTCATAAATATAGTATGACATTCGCAAATATAATACAACCTTTGTGAAGATACCCTATGAACCTCACTTAAGTAAATAGTCCTCAAGGAGCTTCACAAATGTGCGTTGACACTCACAGTCACCTGTTGTGAATGTCCTTGACGTTCGCACTCTGATTCAACATCCACAATTAAAGTACAATTTGTGCAAATATATTATGACCTTCATGAAGAAAACCTGTAAACATCCTGTAACTAAATACTCTTCATGTATGTTCACAAATGTGTGTTGACATTAATGTATTCTATGGATTATATTTCACACAACAATTGGGACTCTAGGCAGACCAGGATGTAGCATGAACCGCGAACCTTGGGGGGTAGGGATAACTCTCTAGTATGACTCTTCGGCTAGCTATCGGTGAGTTCGCTTACATTGTAGTGCCTCGTGACTCTCGTGGGATCACAAAGAGTGGTTCATAGTTTGGCCAATACCATAGAATTGGGGTATTGTACACGGGTTGCTACGCCCATAGTAAGCTATTACCATTATAGCCAATTTAGTAGAGTGGTTAGCATCAAGTGGGTGCTAGTTTATGAGTTTTGAAAAGACTAATAGGGGAATTTAAAAGAAACAAATATGTGTGTTATGTGATGTAAAACTAAACTAAGATTAAGGGCTTAGAGCACACTACAATTGTAAGTCAAAGTCCTCAATTGCTTATAAATACTTTTTACTGAGTTGTAGACTCGCCTCCTTTTTTAATAATTACAATTGCAGGTTCCAGGTGGTCGATCAGAGAGTGATTGAAGTAGTCGTTGTTCCAGTAAGTGTCTATAGGTGTTATTTTTTACTTTATTATTCAAAAGAAAGTTCATCCATATACAACCCATTTACAAAATTTGATAAACTACAAATATGCATATACAAAATATCAAAATTTAGAACACGTGAAAGTCTCAAAATACACAGCGGTCTTAAGACTAAAAGAGTTCATGATCCACCTCTAGAGATACTCGATCATCATATTCATCGCCATCAAGCACACCTACCCATGGGTACTTGAAAAAGAGAAAGTAAGCAAGAGTGAGACTAATCATTGTCTCAATAAGTAATTTGATCTCTCATCTCGCAATAGTGAACACGTAAATGTATACAAGCAAACAAGACCTACCAAAGGTCTAAGGTACAACTATAAGTGTACAAACATCCCTTTGTGGGAAAACTCAACACATGAACACATCCTCTAACTCTAGAAAAAAACACCAACAATAGCTCACACCGACGAAGACATGCACGATCCTAAATGCATGCACATATTTTAATTATTTTCTTAATTTAGTTTTTTTTGTGCTTTCTATATGATGCAAATGCAATTACTTGTTTCGATATTAGTTAAATGTGTCCAAAGGGCACCACTGCTTGAGATGTTATATGCTCATCGATTCTACATGGGAGTGTATTTTCAAACATAGGTAATTTTATTATTTTATTAACCCCAAGAGCACATAGTTACACCTGCATGAAAAGTCCAGAACCCATCGTCAAAGATTCCTTTTCTTGAAAAAGTCGTAGTGCACTACCACTATCATACATAGCTTGGCCTCCTCCATAAGGAATTCCTTTCCTTAAAAAAATCGTAGTGCACAACTGCTAGCGTACACAACTCGGCATCTTTCATAAGGAGTCCTCATCCTCTAAGCCATCGTGGTTGGAGACCGGTCAACCCACTGTGACCAAGACAGGTACACAGGTACAAACCTGCTATCATTGAGAGCACTCCATCGGCAACTCATCATCTCACATGGTTGGTACTAACTCGCTCAACGAGCAAGTCCAATTATAGGTCACCTCATCTTTCAGGATGTAACCTTTAATCTCTGTGTAACTTGTTTAAAATTTAGTTCGTGTGCATTAATGCAAGTTTCCTAGGTACCCACACCAGTACCCTGAGCTTTGCCCAACCAACTATAAATAACTTTATTATGCAATATGTATTCTTTTTTTGCAAATACCCATGCACGTATAATGTCACTCTTATACCCCAATACACATCATGTCATGCATACAAATATGTAGTGCCCATATTAGCACCACCACTTCATATTGCAACCCTTGCAAATATGAGCCAAACAAGACCATGCATGCTTAAACCACACAATGTCATGCTGTCATATACTTATAACCATTCTTATCAGCTAAACTAAAAGAAAGAGAGCATGAACTTATACATGTATAACCTTCTCATGCATGCATACTAACACACTTATGCAAATCACATCTCTCCTTAAACCATCCAACACATAAGTGCATAAAGCTAAAAATATAGCAAACATAAGTCTACCTACCTGTTCTCGAGATGATTTACTTGAATCACATGTTTAAAAACCTTTATCCGAGCTTAAAACATCAATATACCTCATTTTGGGGCACATGAGTTGACTCACAGGCAAAACAAATAAAATACAACTCCCAGGAGTTGACTCACACGATGCAAGGGTCAACTCTCTTAAGAAAGAGTCGACTCTCCCACTGCAAGGGTCCACTCTTGGTCTACAAGGGTCGACTATATTGAAAAGAGTCAACTCAAATAGGAACTTGAGTCAATGCTCCTTTTGAAGAGAGTCGACTCTCTAAGAGATCCAACTCTTCCAAAGCAAGAGTCAACTCCTCTAAACAGGGGCCGACTCATTTGGAAATGGGTCGACTCTTCATAAATAAGAGTCGACTCTTGTTTTAAAAACAAGAGTCGATCATGTCTAGAGAGAGAGGAGTTGACACCCAGAAGTAGGAGTCGGCCCTTGGGTCTGCCCAACCTTCTGCAAACAGTAGGGGTCGACTTCTACCCTTTGCAAAATCAGATAGCTCTCACAAATCTATTTATGAGCTAACGCCACCAAAAAGGTGGTTCTACCATAATTACTCCAGCCCAACATGCAGGGGGTTAGAATAAAAGATCCAACATATATTGTTTATAAAATCTCAAGCATAAAACAAATTCTTAAACATTCAGAACATGAATACGAACTTTGAATGCATAAGCTAAAGCATATATATTTCAAACCAATATTCATTTCCATCATAGATTTTACATAAAAGCCTAAACATTACCACCACTAGAAGCATGTAAAACCAAGAAACATGCTCAAACATTCATTCTCGTATGAAATCTGCTGCACATTCAGTTTCTAAAAAAATTATCTTTAAAACATGAGTTTTTCTTACAAACAACAATCTTGATTTAAGATAAAACACTCTTGCAAACAACTATCAAGTTAAATTAGAGTTTTGATTCACATATTGGATACAAAACCAGATTTTTAAACATACATTGCAATAAGAAATGAGCTACAAAATTTTTTATTTATCTAACATGAACAAAATCATATTTATAAACACTTAGAAAACAAGAGAGCTAAAAAAAATTAATTCATAAAATTGTTATATAAAGTTAGTTTGTGAACACTTTATGCAATAACAACTAATACAGATTTGCATATACACTTTTTTCAATAGCGACAAAAGCATCTCTTTGTTCTTAAAACATAACTCGAGGAAAGACTTATCAAAATACATAGTTAAGTTAAAAATCCATGAAAAACATGAGTGTTGAGCAAAGATACAGTAGTATTGGTCCAACCAACCAATGCACATATGCTTTGGGTTGGTTTTAACAAAACCCAAGCATAACAATAAAAAAAGTGCACATATTATATATACTTATCGCAAAATCCACTAAAGAGTTGACTATGAGCAAAACTGAGCATAAACAATGCCCATGAGTCGACTCTCTTGACTCAAGAGTTGACTGTTCTATTTCAAGAGTTGACTCTTCACTCCTGAAGTCAACTCACTGCATAAATGAGTTGACTCTTCTGATGTAAGAGTCAACTCTTACACAAAAGAGTCAAATCTTTTTTTAGGAGTCAACTCAATCACAAATAGAGTCAACTCTTTTGTCTCACAACAACACTAAACAGAACATGCATGGAGGTATCGATGCTTGTTCTATAGGAGTCGACTCTCGGACTAACCAGAACGTGAAAATGCATAGGAGTCAACCCCAGAAACACATGAGTCGACCCCTAAGCATTTTTAGTTTGGTCCTACACTTTTGAAACTCCAAAAATTCGGGATTCAAAGCACCTAACTCCAACGAAACTCAATTCCAACACATCTAGGGGTGTTTCAAAATGCTAAACACATCAACAACCAAATTTCCAACAATTTAAATGCATTCTAATCATGATTATAAGCATGCTATTCTACAAAAATGCATCAAAACATTCAAAGCATGCTTTTCTACAAAAATCACTACAAAACTACTTGCAGTCCTAGCATGCTCACTACATACGAATGAGAAATCAAGCACCTACCTTGAATCGCTATATCCAACAGATATAAGTCCACTAAACGCACTATGCGCAACTCGCACATATCAACACGGATTCCCGGCTACCACACACACGAACAAGAAAGTTGTCCACACTGAAACATAGCCCCAAACACAGATTGAGGTACCTCCAGACACCGCTCTAGCTGCAATAACTCCAACAATGGTGCAACTCATCCACATGGTGATGGTAAAGCTAATAGGTCATCCACCAACAGAGGGAGAAGGTATAAGTATATAGGAAAAGAGAGAGAGATTATGTCATGTTTTGTTGTGTTTTTTGAATATAAGCTAACTTATTGTTTGCTAATAACCTTTTTTTTAGGTTGCTGCAACATTTTGCAATGTGTGTATGGTTACATACTACGAGAAATCGAGGAAGAAGAAGGAGATGCAAAAAGCGGAAGCCCAAAAAAAGGCAAAAGATGAGACAAATAAGTAAAAAGGACCGCAATACAAAACAAAAGCAAGGAAAGCAAAGCCAACTACCACAAAAGGTCTAGAGGCCAAACAAAAGGCATATGACAACAAACAAAAGAAAGCCAAGGAGGAGGCATCGGAGGACCTTGATGAGGAAGTTGAGATGAAGGAAATATGAGATTTAATGAGTCATTGTTGATATATGGTCTGATGTTTTATAAATTTAATAGTGAGATTAACATGTGACTAATAATAAATTTGTATTGTATATTATTTTCTTTATATAAAATTTACTGTATAGTTAGCTTATGGATGATACTAGCAAAGTTATGCAAAATATGTAAATATTGTATAGTTATTATAAAATTTGTTGTAACTAACTTGTGGATGAATTTACTATAAATTTTATGTCTAAGAGGTCTTTCAATGGATATGTGCACCCATATCTAAACCTATAAGGATTAATACACAAATTAGTACATAAAATAACAAAATCAAATTTTTATATCAATGAAATCTAATTAATATTCATATCTTCAACAAAACTAATATGTCGACCAAGCATTTTCTTCCATGTTGCACTTGACTCAAACTTGCATAAAAGTGTGCAAGCTGCTCTATGTGCACATTTATTGATGTGATCTAAGTTGTGCACTAATTGCATATATGATGCATGGATCGACTTTACACCAGTGTCGATGAATACACATGTGCTAAAAAAGTAGAGTAAAAATGATCTTAATTACTCACCTATCCTATGACTGACCTTCTGTCCAACACAAGCTAACTTATCATTCATTCTTCTTGCCTTATTGTTGTCATATTTGTTCATCAACTATAACAACTTCAACCTTTCACCTTTAAATGCATCTTGGGGGCTTCTAATAAAACTTGACAATAGTGCTTAAAATTTTCAAATTGAGATATATTCATTAGCTTCTAATTTAACTTCAGTCTGGTGATGTGTGCCATGTATTTCAAGGTGATGGTCATCTCAGTATCGAAGAACTTAAATGTGTTGATTGCCAGATTCTAGAACTGCACTATGGAATTTACGTATGTTAAATTTTTTATGGTTTGAGCTCCAAGAATTTTGAAAAATGCATCTGATCTAGTCAGCCATTCACTTCCTCAGATAGTGTTAATAACCACTCATGTGCTTGAAACCAGTAGAATTGATGCATAAGGCTTGTTGGATCCTCCCACTCTTGGAGTTGCAGATCCTGCAATTACAATAATTTTTTTATAGAATCAGTCAAATATCATAATTTATTTATTAAATATAACACTCAAATTCAATTCACACACATATATGACAAATTAATCATTAAATTTTAATATTACAAACATGCTTCACAATTAAATTAAAAAACAATTCAAACTTAAATTCACAGAAAAACACAAATCAATTCCAATACACAATCCTAAAAAATTAAATTAGAATTCAATTTCAAATCCAAACTCTTATTTTGAATTATAAATATATTTAAATTCATAGGAAAACATAAACTTAAAAATAAAATTTTAATATAAATTCATATTTCAAATTCAAAACCAAGCACATAATTGAAATTCAAATTTACATCCAACTCGAAATTCAAATTCAAAATTGAATTTAAATCCAAACCCATATAAAATACAAATTTAAGTTCAAGTTTCATATAAAAATCTAAACTCATAACCCAAAATCAAATATAAATTAAAAAATGAATTTGAATTCATATTCATTATTTAAATTCTGATTGAAGCCCATAATTATAATTTAAATCTAAACTCACAATTCAAATTTTGTTTGAAGTTTAAAATTTGCAATGTAAAATTCATTTGAAATTCAAATTGAAACTCAAAATAGTTAAAAGTCTAAATTCAAAGCTTAAAATTTAAAATCCAAATTTAAGTAGAAAACTTTTCAAAATACAAAGTTCATAATCTAGAAATCTATTTTGTAAAATTCAATTTCAATTTCAAATCCAAACTCATAATTCAATTTTAACTTGAACTTTAAATTATAATCTACATCAATAATTAAAATAAAATCCAAACTTGAATTTAAAATTAAATTTTAAATATAAAAATTAAAATTAAGAACTCAAACATAAACCCACTCAACTTAAATTTAAATTCATATTTCAAAGTTTAGTATTCAAATTTAAATCCAAACTCATAATTGAAATTGAAATTTAAATTTAAATTCAAATTCAAACTCAAAATCCCAATTCAAACTCAAGTTTAAACTCAAATTCTTAATTTAAAAGCTAAATACAAATTCAAATTTAAAGTCATAATTCAATTTTAAATGAAAATTTAAAATTCAAATCTAAAATTACAATTCAAATGTACCCTTACAGTTCAAATTATAATCTAAGCGGAAAATTCAATTTGAAATTCAAACTCAATTTCAAATTTTAAATTTAAAAACTAAATTTAAATACAGATTTAAATTCAATCTAACTCATAACCTAAAATCAAATATAAATTCAAAATTGAATTTGAGTTCATTTTCTTTATTTAAATTCTGACCCAAGCCAATGATTATAACTCAAATTTTGTTTGAAGTTTAAAATTTACAATGTAAAATTTATTTGAAATTCAAACTCAAATTAATCAATGACTTGCAATATTCAAAGTAGTTATTTTACAAACATACTTCACACACACACACACACACACACACACACACACACACACACACATATATATATATATATATATATATATATATATATATATATATATATATATATATATATATATATATAACATTTTAAAGATTGGACTGCAAGAATCAAATTAGTTATATTACAAACATACTTTACACACACACGTTCACACATATATAACATTTTAAATATTGAATTGTTATAATCAAACTAGTTGTCTTATAATTGTGCTTTACCCACACATATATAATAATTTAATAAATGTATGTCTATACTTAAACTAGTTTTTTTTTAAATATGTTTCACATATATATGACAAATTAATCAATGAATTGCTTATTCAAAATAGTGATCTTACATGCATGCTTCACACACACATATAACATTTTAAATATTAAATTGCATAAATCAATACAAATATATATGACAATTTAATGAATGATTGAATGTAACATTGAAATTGATTGCAAATATCTTACAAACATATTTCACACAATAACAAATGAAGAAAGTACATGTCCACAAGCATTGGACCATGTTTGTTGTTGTGATCGCTTTCTCAGAGCATGCACTTGCTCCTCCAAGGGCTGGTCTTCCACCTTCTCAGACGCTTGAGGATCCTTCTCTGATGTCTCCATATCAGTCCTTCGAGGATCCTCTTGTGCCCTCTCCACCAACCTCTTTATTTTGTTGAGGATCCTTATCTACCAAAGGACCCTCACTCTCCTTCTCCTCTGCCCTTCCTACCCTCATGGTATCTGCACTTTTGCTCTCCATCTCACCACTGCCACCACAAGTGGCCACATCTCATGGTTCCTTTAGTCGGCATTGAGGTCAGTAACAACTTTAGACTCAATTAATGGCTAATTAAACTTCTTCACCACTGGTTGCACAGATGAATCCCCCTCCTTAGATGGTTCCAAGATGAGAGACATGATTTTTGTCACAAACTCATCAACCTTTTCTTTTGCTTCAACAACTTTAGTTGTTGTTCTTGCTGCCACTTAAGGTATTAGTTGATTCTTATTTGAGCGCAGATTTTTAAGCTTTCACTTATTGATGTTGCATTTATTGTAGAATATGTCAGACAACCATACTTTTGGGTGCAAAGCAGGTTCCCTCTTTATCCATGTGTTAAGCCTCCTTCATACTCCATAATAGGATATACCAATCAATGGGTAATTTCTTTGTTCTTCTATTTATTTTGTTCCATCAGTAGGTGTTGGTATAGGTGTTATTGCATCAATGATAGACACTTCAACCATCATTTTATAAAAAATAAATAAAGATTTTTTTATAAAATAAAATAGAGAAACTGATAATCCATATACAATTCATGTTCATAACAACTAACAATATTCTATATCTTTTTGCTTGACATGAGTTATAGCCAGTGAGTCGGCGATCCTGTTATATATTAAGAAAAATCTCAAAGAGTTCATTGTTAAGTGAGAATTACTCTTGTTGAAATAAAAGAAACAAGATAGGCAACAACTCTTTACATTAAAATATTGAAAGCATGCAAAATGAACAAACATAAACCATTTACAATGAAGCAAGATTAGTTATTCATGTTTCACATAAAAGTTACACTTTGTAATAAAATATATGTCCATAGTGATGAAATTGGAAGCACAAAAAAAAGGCACGAGATATCATCTATTATGAATTTTTCTATAAGGGGTTCTATAAAAAAGCACATGCTCATAAGCATGAAGATGTCCAAAATCCATCAATCACTTATCATAAATAAATATATTCAACAAATTTAATGATCAAGGGTAAGCAACCAATTTTTTGTAGTGTAAATCTCATAAACACATCATATAAACAACCACATGAAAATGAACGCATGCCAAATTAAGGAAACAAAGACACATGAAAATAAAATTAAACAAGCAAAAAAATATAATTGGCTATTGAACATGAAAAGATAACTTGAGAACTATATAATTTTTAACAAAATAATCGATTCATGTTAATATTTCAAAAAATAACTGATTCATGCCAAAAAATTTAAAAAATAACTGATTTAGTTGTTAAAGATATACTAATTGGAATATCTTGTTGTCGATAATGTCTCAAACACTAAGAAGGTAGCCGTTGAAGTGCTACCATGTGAATGAGAGCAAAGAATAGTGTTAAGAATTGTCAAAAAATAGCCTCCAACAAAATTTGCCTTAGGAAACATTGGGGACCATGGGTATGAGATCACAAAAAACTTAGTTTATGCAAAAATAGCCATAAAATGTGAACCATCCCTTTTGAAGAAACAAAGTATCATATTTAATGATTGCATGAATATTTGCAAAAAGAAGGACATTCACAGTAAAGGATTGAGAAAATTTGCAAATCTCATGTCAAATATGTGAATGTTCGGTACATCCGTAAATGAGGTAAAAAGTTTTGCATATAAAGAAGATGTTCATAAATTATCACGAGATCGTCAGGAGTACATCCACAAATATATGACGACATTCTCATGTGAAGGTTAGGACATTCACATCCTAGTTATATTTAGTTAAAGGAGAATCACACATTTTTGAGACATTCACACAAATAATTTGCGAAGGTCGTATTGTATTTGCAGCAGACGTACATATGGACTATTTAGTTAAAGGAGGTTCACATATTTTTAGGACATTCACAAACATTATTTGTGGATGTTGTGTAATCGTTAAACAAGCTTCGCACATTTTGGGTAGCATTTGTAAATATTATTTGCGAAGTTGTACCATATTTGTGAATGAACGTCAGAAGTGTTTAGTTAAAGGTGGTTCGCACATTTTGAGGGACATTAAAAAAATTGTGACGATCGTACCATATTTATTAAAGAGCAAAAATGTCATAAAAAGTCAAGAATCAGTGGTTTTGGATATGTGGGCAATTTTGTCAAATTGGTTGGCATTTCAGGAAGTGTGCCATTTTCTAATGACAGTACAGTCATTTTCCGTTATTTTTAATCCCATCTTCCCATTTTGGTCTCCCAAATAACAGCTAGGATAGAGGATTCAATGAATCCCCATCTCCTTCTGGCTTCCAAACAAAGCCATATTGGTGGTGGTGGGGATAAGAAGAGTTCAGCGTTAGTGCCAGTAGGGATGTAAACACTTCAGATTCGGGTCAGATCTGGGCATTACCAAGTCCAACTTACCGGGTTTGGCCTAATTGGGTTGAGAGTCAGATTTGGATTCAGATGGAAAAAGATAAAACCAAAGTCAGATCCGATTAGCTTAAAACCCAGTATTTACACTAAATCGGGTCAGGTTTTTAGTTGGATTTGGGTTTTAGTCAGATTCGGGTTTGGATTTGAATGCAAAACTGAATACCAAACCCGAATCCAATTATCAAACAGATCCAGATTTGACTACCAAACCCGCTTAAATGACTAGGATTTGGGTCGGGTATCCGGTTGAAGCCGTTTACATCCCTAGGTGCCAGTAGTTGACCGTTGCTTGATTGCCTTGAGGGCAAGTTGAAAATGTCGTTGAGGAACGTGGGGCGTATCTGCATGTGCTTGTGTGCTTCATCATGTTTGGAATATTTTAATGTTTGTAAGCACCAATCTCTCTCGTCTTTTTCCCACCCTCTTCCAACATAAAAAGAAAAAGGAAGCAAACATTCTAACGTGCAGTACATGCCTTTGTTTAGGAGTTGATTAGAAGTAGCAAGGTTTGTTACTTTGCTTTTGTCCTCACAAAATCCGTGGATTGAACCTGAAGTGACCTGTTTTGTTTGGTTTCACCCTGTACCCTGGCAATGTAAGAATCACGGACACAAACATTAGGATGTTTCTGAAAGTCTCTGGAAAACTCTTGACAAAATCCTGACACCTTGAATATTTTGTAATGCTTTTATGTATATGCTACAGTCGATTGTACCTGCAATTTGGTTGGAATCTCATTGTACAAGTTGTTTTGACTCAATCTAACCTCATAGACACGTTCAACATAATTGAGTTAGTAGGAATTGACTCTTGAATCATGTTTTTCCCACGGAAGACATGTTCTTTTGAGCCCAAGAAAAAAATTCAATGCATTCAGATTAATTGTTGATCTGTGGATAATCAGAAATTATATATATATATATATATATAGAGAGAGAGAGAGAGAGCTGCATGATCACTTTTGAACATGACCAAAACGAACTTCTTCCGAGCGTCAACGGAAGGTTTTCTGCGTTAAGGCTTTTGGCGGTGACAAAAGTCGCTGGTAAAAGTCTCATTACAACACTTTTAGTGGCGACTTTTGTTGCCGCTAAAGGTATTGGTTGGCGGAACCTTGCGTGGACGAATTCATTTTGGTCATGTTAGAAAAGTGATCATGCAGCTACCACTTTTCCTATATATATATTGGATTCTGGCCATTCAAAAGACAATCCCCACTAAAATGTGTGCATCTAGATCACATACAATGTTATATATGACAAAAAAGAGAAAAAAGAGAGGCTTAATAAATCAATTATTTACAATTGACCATGGCAAGCATCATGTGTGTGTGTCTGCTCTTTGCTACCAAAAAAAGAAGTTGAGCCAATTTGTTGTGGTATGAGGATGTTGAGGCTGTTGACAATTTAAATATCAAATAGTTTTTCGGATAAACAAAAAATAATAAAAACAAAAAAATGAAGGGAGAAGGATACCAAATCAAAACCCACCTAAATCATAAGCCTTGCAACTTTTTTTTTTATATATAACCAGGTTGAGGTCTGGTAGATCCCTATTAATAGAAAAGGAAATTACATGTCTGCGGTTGATGGAAACCACTCAGTTGGTTTGTCTTTTCAAATACGAGTTACTCTAGATGCATCCTTGTTTTTAAGAAGAAGACGAAGCTACAAGTTTGATGCACCTAGTTTAGCAAGATTATATGCTGCACAATTGTTACCGAGTATCAAAATCATGCACACTCAAACATCTGTTTGATAAGATTTTGTTTGTGCACGTGACCTTGTGTTGGGACGTTGCAAGTTCGAAACCCAAATGGTATGGTTGTATAACTGGTAGGGGTCTGCCTAACCCCAGCTTTCTATGTCGAAAAAAAAAATGACAAATACAATGTGATTCCTTGTAGGGACGGGTTAATGATCGGGTTCGGGTTTTGCCGAATCATGACAATAGAATCCCAAACCCAGACCTAGATAATTTCTGAAAATTATTTGTACTGAAAATACATATAAAATACTTGGGTCGGGTTGGGTACTTGATAAAAAATCCAGGTCAGGACGGGTACCTGGACAGCATATTACTTTTTTTAATCATATTTATTCCTTTATATATTTCTAATAAATAAATTGATTAAACGGTAAAAATCTTCCAAGAAGAATTTAATGATTGATAAGTGGACAACATTATGGTAAGAAGTAAGAACTATGATTTTTGGAATATGGAACAATAATTATCCAACTTTTGTGTGTTGGATTCACCAACTAAATCAGCCCTTGTTTACTATAGAATATGTAAGAAACATGTTATGATTATCAACTCAAACATCTCTCTCACACACACACACACACAACTTCCCCCATAGCATTAATGTTGTCAGTATCGAGTGTGTATCGGCTTGTGTCGGTCAATACTTATCGTATCACCAGAAAATCAATACGATACTGACCTCAATCGGTTATTTTTTTAATAAATATAAAAAATAACTTAAAATTAATTTTTAAATATTATTTTATTAGTTTTAACATGTGTTGCATTTTAATTGACACATGATATTTTTTAAATATTTTTTGGATGATTCAGAGTGATACACTTGATCGGCAGGGGCGGAGCCACATTGTGGGGAGGGTGGGCACGTGCCCACCTTGACCCACAAAAATCCCTTAAGGGATATGGGTCAGGTGGGCACCCTGACCAGCAAGGTATGGTGGGCACCCTGACCCGCAAGGTATGCAGGCAGTGTCCACCCTGACCCGGGTCAGGGTGGGCACCGGTGCCTGACGGCCTCAACCTAAAAGGCCATACCCTCTCCCTCTCTTTTTCTCTCTTTCTCACCCTCCAGCCCTCCCTGTGACCCCACATAGGCCTCCATTCTCTCTCTCTCTTTCTCGCCCTTTGACCCTCCCTTGCCCTCCGGCCCTTCCCGTGACCCCACGGTCTCTCTCTCTCTCTCTCTCTCTCTCTCTCTTGCCACCATCGGGCTGGGTGGACCTCTGGCAACCTCTTCTTCCTCTTTTACATACACCAGCTGGCCACTAGGTCATATTCTTCCTCTTTATTTCTTTCTATTTTTTTTTCAAATTATAAATAAGAGATTGTTTTGATTTTAGGAGTTATATTTACTTTTTTATTCAATTAGCATAATACATGATGTTTTTTAGGATTTAGGTAATTGAATTAGTTTACATTTTAAACAACATGAACGCTTAATTAAGTTTTTAGGGTTTACTATATTTTTTATTGTCATTAGAAATGTAATGAATGCGTGATTTTTATTAGAATATTAAGGAATTTTTAATTAGCATAAATGTATACTTTTTTTAGGATTTAGGTTATTGATTTGGATTCTTGCAAATAACATGAGTGTTTAATTAAGGTTTTAGGGTTTTTTTTCATAAACTTTTTTTAAATTATCTTTAAGCATAATTCTATTAATGAATGTTTGATTTTAATTATCACTTCTCAAACCCCTAAATTTTTTATTTTTGTTAGGGTTTAAGTTTTTTTTTATTATTCAAATAACATGAATATTTAATTAGGTATTTTTTGTGTTCTTTCTCAATCAACATTAAACATAATTCCATGATTTTATGCTTAATTTTATTTATAATTTTAGGGTTTTAATTTTTTTAATTAGTATATCTACGAGTGATGTTTGTTAGAATTTAGGAATTTGATTTATTTATTTTTAATGACATAAATGTTGAGATTTTGTTTTAGTTTTTTTTGTCTTTTTTTAATTACTATTAAACATGAGTTTATGAATAATGAATGCTTGATTTTAATTAGAATATTAAGGGTTTTTTTATCAATTAGCATAAATGCATAATTTATGATGTTTTTTTAAGAATTAGGGTTTTTATACTAGCATAGATGTTTAGTTATGGTTTTAAAGTTTTTGTGTTTTTTTAATTAGCATTAAGTAGAAATTCATGAACAACAAATATTTGATTTTGGTTAAAATATTAATGTTTTTTTTAATTAATTAGCATAAATGATCTCTCTCTCTTTTGCTTTAACCTGCTTGACCAAGTGGGACAGATCCTTTACAATGTGTCTGCACCCACCCTAAATTAGATTCTTGGCTCGGCCCCTGAGTATCGGTATCTGCCGATACACCTGAATCGTTGGCCAAACTATACAGGTGTGACTCTGATACAGACAACATTGGATAAAAGGAACCATGTAACCACAAGCATTGACACGACCCTAGGATGTGATGTGAGTTGAGTTGAGTCCAAGCAAGGGTAGTAATCATCCTTTTTTTTTTTTTTTTGCTTTTTTGTGAGCAACCAAAAGTAGGAGACCCCAATTGCCAGTCCCTTTTCCTAAATGGTTTGTTCCACTAAGAACATGTCATTGGTGCTTCCTGTTCTTAGCTTTTATCTCGACTTTGACCTTGGTTGTGAATGAAGGGGCTTAGGTCAGTATTTACCCTCAAGATTAGGACCATCTCTCTCTCTCTCTCTCTCTCTCTCTCTCTCTCTCTCTCTCTCTCTCTCTCTCTCATAAAGCAGTACAACACTAAATAATTAAAATGCTATATGACTGTAAATGGTCTCAATATCTGATTCAATCATGTAAATGGTTCGGATTCCGGGTAAGAAAATATATTGGGGAGTTGGATCCGATGGACTATGAAACAACCAAAATTTGCAAAAGCCCCATCTTGAATCCCAACCGTTTGTGACCCTATAATCAAGCAACTCAATATTTAAATAGTACTAACCCAACATTACACTTTTAAGCTGATTTACCATGCTCGAAATTGTGTTTCATTTAATAATTTATAAATATTCAGTCATTACAAATTAAGCATGATTTACTACCCACCAATATACGTAATTTGTTGTTGTCAATGAATTCAGCAAGAATTTCCAAGAAACATAAAAGACTCAAAAGTGATCTAGGTTGTTTGCAACACTAATTTTGAGATATACTGGCTCATTTATTTCATCCAAATAACCTAATAAACAAAGCTTATCAAGCTTCTACCCGAAGAAATTAATCAGCAAATGGAAATAATTTATTTCATCTCCAATCTTCAATAAAAACAACTATAAAAAGAATTAGGAACTTGCCAACTTGAGTGCTCATGATCATCAGATGCCTTTTTACTCGACACCATACCAATATCAAAATGACATTGTGAACACATCGTTCACATGCATATAACAATTTACTGTCCACCCTTATCTAACATCATCTTTGCTATAAACAATCCCATGGATCCAGACTTGAATCCAAAACCAATTGCAACACCAAATGTGAAGCCACATGTGGCGCCACACCATAAGTCTACTGCAGATTCTATCACAGCATCAAATGTGAAACTTCTTGAGGTATCTAATGTGGAGTCTCTTGATAAAGTTCTACATCCTGATAAGGGTGGTTCATAAACAAATGTGGAGCATTATAAGAGTGACATATCATCAAATATGAAATCAAATGTGGAACCACCCAACACATCACAAATGGCGCCACCTAAAGATAAGGCAGGAGTCTCCAAATATGGAACCACCCAATACATCACAAATGGCGCCACCTAAGGATAAGGCAGGAGTCCCCAAATGTGAAACTGTTGGGAAGCGACCTTGCACGTGGCCAAAATTGCAGTTGGATGAAGACTTCACTGTTATGCTCAAAATTGTCAGTGACTCCAAACTCTCAACCCTTTTCACCAAATGCTCTTAGTAACCAGAACTGTTACTTTTCTTTTTGTGTATGTTTTCATATTATATTTATAGACATGAAAGGGTTCAAGTTTTGGGACACAACCTTAGGAAAAATTCCTTCATCCCCCAAGAGACATGTTTCATGTATTGTGATTGTTGGAATGGCCTCCAACAGTCACTTATGGCCATACGACCTTACATCTCCCACTTGCCCATAGGGGACTTCCTGTGTTTATATGCTTGTTCTCAAGAGGAACCTTGCATACATACTTTCCAAGTAATCTTTACTCACCCTTTGTTTATATGCTTATTCTCAACTGGAACCTTACATACATACTTTCTAAGTAATATTTACTCTCATTGTGTTTATATGCTTGTTCTCAACTAAAATCTTGCATACACACTTTCTGTGTAATCTTTACTCTCATTGTGTTTATATGTTTGTTCTCAACCGGAACCTTGCATACACACTTTCTGAGTAATTTTTACTCATTTACCACTTAGACATATCTGAGTCTCATCCGACTTACATGTCTTATGAAAACATCCTGAGTGGTTGCTTTGGTTAACGAGTCTACTACCATATCACTTGAAGGAATATAGTTCACTGTTATTTTATTTTTCATAAGCATATTATGAATATATTGATATTTGACTTTAATATGCTTACTTTTAAAGCTATCATCTCATGTTTGTATTAGTTTTATAGTTGTTTTATTGTCACAATATAGTTGAACTGGATCTTTTGGAATGTCCTCATTTAATAAATGATTTATCCATACACCAAATGTGGCTACCATGTTACAGGCAATATACTTAGCTTCCTAGGTATGTTGTGTCACGCACCCTTGTTTCTTGCATGACCATGAAATTGCCCGCCTCTAAACAAAAATACATAACCTGATAGCATAACTTAAATTTCTTAGTTCCCTTTAGATATCGAAAAATTCTCTTCACTACTTCCTAGTGAGAGAGCCCATGATTACTTTGATATCTACTTACTAGACTTACAGTAAAGCTTAAGTCAGGTCTAGTACAAAGCATTGCATACATCAGGCTTCCAATTGCCTGAGCATAGAGAACACTCAACTTTTCTTGTACTTCCTTTGGACAATCATTCTTACTTAGCTTTTGACCTTTTACTACAGGAGTACCTTTTGCCTTGGTACTTTCCATTCTAATTTTTTTTAGAATATGATCAAGATATTTTCCTTGACTCAGACATAGCAATCTCAATTTTCTATCTCTGTGGATTTTAACTTCAAGGATATATGAAGCTTCACCCATATCCTTCATTTCAAATGGAGAACTTAACCATGATTTAGTCATATATATCATGTATATGTCATTTCCTATAATTAATATATCATCAACATAGAGGAATAACACAGTAAACTTACTCTCACTTTTCTTGGCATATACACAGTGATCCAGACTATTTGCCTCATAACCCAATTTGATTATAGCATTATAAAAAGTCAAATACCACTGTCTTGGTGACTGCATAAGTTCATAAAAGGATTTAATTAACTTGTATACTTTATCTTCTTGACCTTTAATTTCAAAACCTTCTGGTTGCAGCATGAAAATAATTTTATTTAATTCACCATTTAAAAAGGCCATTTTCATATCCATTTGATATAGGTCAAGATCAAAATAAACTACTAATTCCAAAATAATGTGAATAGATGTCAGTTTGGCAACAAGAGAGTAAGTTTCTTCATAATCAATCTCTTCTCATTGAGTATAACACTTTACTACTAATCTTGCCTTAAATCTATCAATAAATTCATCTGTCTTGAGTTTTTCTTTGAGAACCCAGTTGCTACCAATCGCCCTATATCCATTAGGCAAAGTAGCTAGTTTTCAAACTCTATTCTTTTCTATGGAGTCCAACTCACCTTTCATTGCTTCATTCTAGAGTTCAGACTCATTAGAAGCAAATGCATCTTCAAAACTCAAGTTATCAAGAGTTTCATTCAAATCCATAAAATAACATAATTCATTACTCAAGAATGTATAATAATCATTCAAATAGGATGGAGAAGTTCTTGTTCTTTTCTGTCCAGTTACTGGTTGTGAAGTTTGTTCATTATTCACAATTGAATTGTTATGCTCTAACTCTTTAATGGGTATCCCAGGATCATTTATGATATCTAGAAAGATATCATCATCTTCAGGATAAAAAATGCTTTCTTGAGTTTCCAAGAATTCTACCTCTCTACTCTCTATAAATCTTTTTTCAGGATTATATAGTCGATATCTCTTTGGGTATCTCATGAAGATGCATTTAATAATTTTACTATCTAACTTGTCTCTCATTTGACTAGGAACCAACACATCAGCAGGTGACCCCCCACTTTCATAAATGACTCAAGTCTGACTTTCTACCAGTCCATAATTCATGGGGAGTAAGCTCTACAACCTTAGAAGAAACTTTATTAAGGATATACATGACAGTGTAAATTGCTTCTCTTCAGAATTTCTTGGAAAGATCTACAAGTGCTAACATGGATCTTGTCATATCCATTAAGGTTCTATTCCTTCATTCTGCTACACTATTTTGTTGTGGTGTATAAGGCATAGTTGTATGATGAGTTATATTATTATCAATGCAAAAGGTCTTAAACTCATCAGAATTATATTCACCTCCATTATCAGATCTAATAACTTGGATTTTTCTTCCTAGTAATCCTTCAACTTCATGTTTATATGCATTACATTTTTCTAGAGTTTCGGATTTCTTAGAAATTAGGTATATGTATCCATACCTAGAGTAATCATTTATAAATATGATGAAATGCAATTTTCTTTCATGTGTTTCTATGGTTAAAGGTCCATAAATATATGTGTGTACCAGAACTAACAAATCACATGACCTACTTCCCTTAGAAAAATATTTTTTATCATTTTCCCTGATATGCATGATTTACAATTTTCAAATTATCTATTTTGAAGAGATGGTAATAATTCTATGCGAATTATTTTATTTTTTTTTTATTGATATTTACATGCCCTAACCTTAAATGCTATAAATAAGCATTAACATTAAATTCACAATCAATATAACCAGAAATATTCATTGTATTACTTATAAAAGGAGTTACATTAAGACGAAAAAGACCATGGTCAGAATCATAGCGACCCCTGAGCTTCACTTTTTTATCTTTCTCAATAGTGACCTTATCACCCCGAAAGTGGATTTTGAAGCCCTTTTTAGCAAAATTTCTCACTGCTAAAAGATTTATTCTCATGGAAGATACATAAAGTACATTTGTTAGTAGTAGACTGGTCGCTTCTACCTAAAGCCTATAGGTCCCTATCCCAACCACATCACTATAGGTGTTATTTCCTATATACACCTTATGATCTTCAAGCTTTAACTCCTTCATTTCCACATGCCTTTCTTTTGTCTTAGACACATGTCACGTCACTCCTAAATCAATCCACCATCCTAAAAGATCACTATTTGTGATTAATAATTTAGATACAGTGCACACTAATTATCGTTCTCCATTTACCTGCTTTCTTGGATTCTCTTTCTTGGTTCTATTTGGACAAGTATTTTTAAAATGCTCAACTTTTTTATAAGAGAAACATGTTCCTCTGATTGCAGTCTTAGAGTTTTTTGTTTGCACTAGACGCTTCTTGTTGAATTTATTC